>NC_037601.1:14490182-14561709 GCF_003073045.1 Pomacea canaliculata | reverse complement strand
GCATTAGTTTCTTGAATATTACATTATACAGATTACCTATACACAAAAATTCCTCATGCATGATGTAGCAGAGCACTGCTAGTAGATTCCTTGTTGGCAAGTCATTTCTTACTCCACGACAAATCTGCGGGAAAGACCATAAGGTTCCATAGCTTCCCATCTATTAATCCGTTCCCTCGCAAAGCGCTGCCTTTTCATCTACAACAGCAAGAAAATTTATTACATCATCATACAAGCAACTGCAGTATTATGGAAGCTAATTGTATTCAGTAATATTCTAAAAAATATAAGAATTAACCAAAAAAAGTCTTCAGTTTCTCGTTCCTGGATAGAAACTTGCATTATGACTTAAGCAAGACAATTATGCCAAGCCTTTCTTTAACGTGGAAAGAAGAGTCATAACAAGCTTGATAACTTGATAACTCATAGGCTACTGACCACTGGTTATATGTGCAAGCTTGAAAACAGAAAAACAGAATCTAAATTTTTCAACATGTCCCCAAATAGTTGAGACATTGGCTTTGTAAGACAAATGAAACGAAGAAAATTACTTTGAGAGTTAGTTTTATGAGATCCAAATCAGATGTTCACTGTCACCAATACTCTTTGACTATAAAGAATACCGCATACAATAAATACGATAGAATTTCACACAGAGATAATGCAGAGTATGTATTCTTTCATTGTTAGACTTATAGGACTCATCTAATGTAATCATTTTCTTACATTGGACATAAAATTTGCCAAAAAAAGTAATGCCCCATACACTATCATGGACAACCAAGCTACAAACATAAAAAAAAGACAATGTATTATCATTTCTTAATTACATATGGCACAGTTTTGTCCTAATTATTGTTAACTCCTCTAGTACATTAAAACATCAGATACTTAGTCCTAGATATCTTTCACACAATAAGTAGCTGTTAGATCCGAATCATGCAAAATTAGGACATTTGTTGCAGTCTCACATCATAAGGTGGATCACTTACGTTATCATGAGCTGAGTGACAAGCAACATGCGATACATCACAATTTCTTTTATCAGCTGTGGAAAGATGCTCATGCAGCAGTTCGTTGTAAATCATATACAGGATACCCAAATCCTGAATGTTACAAAAAAACACCTTTCTCATCAATTATATGTTCATATCTTAGTTGCAACTCTACATTCAGACTATCATACTTATGTCTAATATATTGATTTTTAAGTTTATACTCTCTCCATGCTCATATTCACAAAATGCAGGTAAACCATTTGACACATCAGCACCACCATCTCGATGTACGTTTTGCATTTTATGGTATTTTGATTTAACAAATCACCTGCTTGAAATTTAACATTCCTGCAATAAAAGTAGTCAGTCTATCAATAATTCTATTTGCATTAAAACACATTATCAATATATTGCACTAAAGAATTTAAAAATACAAGAATATATAGATCGCAACCGGAAGACTTTCTACTGATTTCGATTGTTGCTCGATGATGAGTGTTGAAATTTCTGACAATCATCATCTGGACAAAACACAAATCTAAGCATGTTACAAGTCCAGTCCAAACAGTTATCTTGTGCACAAGCCAAAATAGCCACGATAACAGTTCTCTCGGCTTCTGTTGAAAAAATGACAATTAATCTTATTGATATTTAGATTACACATGATGACCACATTTCACATTTTTTTAATGATGAAGACAAAGTATTGCTAGAAATAGAAGATATTTTTTGAAATATCTCCAATAGTAGGCATTAGAACAATGTATATAAATTTTCTTATTCACACAATCAAGAAACGCATTGCATTAATTAGCATATCTAAACAGCTTAAATCCACCATGTGATATTAGTACAAATAAAGTTAATAACACTTTGTGGTGTGTTTGTTTGCGACAGACAACTGTGTTTAAACTTTTATTCAAGCAATATCATTACCTAGTAACATACCGGGCTACATATGCTTTGCCCTAGTAATCGTGGAATGGGGCCTGGTTCAAGAAACACCTGATGATGGGAAATTCTTACATTGTGTACGCAATAAACATTAAAAAAAAGTATAATATATCATTTCACAATCCATATTCTGTCTTACTTCAAATAAAATGTTAAACTGAATATTGGCTTATACGCTTATAATTAAATTATCAAATCCTAAATTGAAAACTTCGCACTTCCTTGCTAAAGTCGAGTTGCACTGATTAATTTCTCTATGGAGTGCAGTAAGGCAAATATGCATGAGGTTTCTTGCAATAGACTTGTTGGACGTATGATATCTATGTTTACCAAAAGTCTTGCATGTTTCTGTATCCGCTGTACACATTATGAATAGTGTTTACCAATTTGTAGTGCTGTTGTATGCTGTGACAAAATATAGATGTTTCCAGTCTTATACAGGTTTCTTAAGCCTGCTGTGACGTGCGGAAATGTTGTACCTCCGCTTAATGCATTGCAAAATTTTGACGAACATTTGCCCTTTCTAGTGTCGCATTCTGCATAGCTCCATTAGTTCATGACAGAATCTGTCTCATGTCTTCGGAGTTGATGGCAGACCCATTTCTAACTAACGTTACAGTTGCTACATTCACAAAACTGCACTTTGTTTGTCGAGCTCTGCCTATTATTAAAGGGAAGACATAAAATGCTTTTCGATTTTGATACTGTTCTACCACAGAAATATTATAGACAACATTCTTTTTTCAAAATCTGCACTCTTTTATTCACCTACATGTTAAACTACACATGTACTTTAGATAATAAATTTCTACCTTATAAGAATTGTAATTAAGTGTTAAGCTTCATTTAAAAATAGGAAAAATTATACAACTTACACCAAAAAGTGACAATAAGTTATAAATAAATTAAAGCTCTGAAAGGCAGACAGCCTGTAGCAAATGCACATGCGAAAAAAATTGCAGTCAACAAGCAACCAGGCAGCTACTCATGGTGTTGAGTGCAAAATTTTATTCAATTTAAAATCTAAGTTTATCCATCTTGTTTGTTTTGAAGACACGATTTTCATAATTATATATTTGAAATGCATTGACAATAATGTTGAAAAAATTTAAAGAATGCGATGGTAAACTCTTGTTTTTCAAGAAAGGACATCATAATCTTGATTATACCTGTGGATCAAAAAAACTGTTAATTTGCGATAGCTTGTCACACTGGCTCAGACAAATGATTGTTTCTCACACAGGTGCAAAACATGATGCATCCTGGACAACAATAGCAAAATCTTTTAATATAAGCTTGCAGGATTAAGTCTATAAATATTGCCATATCAATTATGGAATTCATTTAAGTTTCAACCCATCAAATGCATTCCATGAGACTTTGTAATGATAATGGTGTTTATCAGATTACATAACTAAGTCTTACCACCATTTCAGATCCTTTCAGTTGAGTTCTGAGCACTCTATATTAATAGAGAATATATTGCAGTCCATGGTGTTATATTACATTACATAACAATCTAAAAAATTAGAAAAATATCTATCACAAATTTGATAACTGTACTTACTTCTTTCCAGTATGTCTGATGATAGCACAAAAAGAATGGATTCCTCATCACAGCTGCAATAAAGGCTTCTAGGTCCACATTTAGGACACCAGATATCTCTGGACCTGTGCACGCCAAGAAGCTGCATTTTTTTTGGCAGACTGAATCTTTCATGTGGACACAACAAAGACCTCTCGAGATCTATTCCATCCTCGCTCAGGCACTTTTTTCTTCTTGTGATTGCTGACTCCACTTGCACTGATGATCTCATGACAGTCTGCTTAAGAATGATCTTCCAATCAGACATTTAAACAGGATAACACGTTGTCACTAATTTTCATCATTTTATATCTTTTCTTATTAAAAAGTATGTATTTTTACAAAACTCAATGTAGTTTTCACATCCTTATCCAACATTAATATCATATTTAAAACACACAAAAATGATCACGCAAATAAAAACAATATCTATATTGTGTACATATGAGAATGCTATTTTTACACTGTTGCAGTGGAACAACTGAATAATTCAAATTCTCTGTAGTCATGTCAAAAGTCTTGTAGATCGAAAAGAATACTCTGTACATACTGCTTTAGAGGGAATATCCTGGAAGTCTGTCAGTTCCCCTGTTGCGGGTTAGGTTAGTCCATTTTGCCACTGTCAGATTTGTTTAGCCTCTGAAAGCCTCATATACTCCGCTGAAAGTGCAGCTACGTTTTACAACCAGCCGCGTTTATCACGGAACCGTATTCCAAATGGAACCAATTCTTGGCGGGCATGTTGATATTCACACGTTGCCACAATAGAACCAAAAAAACGAGAAGGCAACCACAAACGTAACAATTGAGTGCAAAACGGCCAAATAAAATCAATGTTCGCTAATTAAGTTGTGTGTTTACAAACAAGCTATCTTAAATTACTTGTGCACAGTTTATTTCACCAGCTGCACCGAAAATAGTTCAGCATTACATACGAGAACGATCCACCTCACTTCCGAATAGAAAGCATCTCTGACATATACATATGCATAAAAAGAATTTACTAGCAAATTATTCACGTAACTCTTAAATGATAATAATATACTCAATATGCGCACGTGAAGCACCGAGACTTATGAAGTCATAAATAAGGAACGCATTATTGACATTATCTGTTCATTATCTTGACGTATTCTCTTATGTTATAAATTTTTCTTATTTGTATCTTTTATTGATTATTTTCTTTCAAATAACCAGTCTTTGTTTGTTTTTTTTCTTTTGTTTTAAAGGAGAACAACGATGATCCTCCCCCTTCTTATAAAAATATTGCTAACTTCTGACGGAATAATCCAATTTAAAAACCTTGAAAGAACAATATATTTATACATGCCAATATATAAATTCTTTTGCCCCTTCCGTGTTATGTGGCACGTTCATATTACTATCTTACATCGCATTCTGGCGGGTTTTTCGAACCTTTTTTGGAAAGGAAAAAAGTACATGAATGACTCCCTCCACCCTACTACTCATCAAATATACACCAGGACTTTACATATTGAACAAATTGTAAGCTTTCTGGAACTTTCTATAAATAATAACTCTTAAGTTTTCTCACTAATTTGACACTGAGCCTTGTGAACACGTACATACAGCACTTCGGCATTCTGTTGCCGAAGATTTCCATCCTTTGCGTCATTGTTATATTCAAAAAGCATATGAATTTTTTTAAAAGAATTAAAAATCGATATTTTCTACTCTATCTTATTAGCCTTTTCTAGTCAGATTTTGAAATGGGAAAATTCAAATCGACACGGAATGACGCCCTATCATTGGCTGCTCGATCCCCTCGATCCTGCTATAATATCTAATCAAAATGTGGGAGTACGGTATAACGTCATTTTAGCGACTTTTCCATACAAAAAATTCACAAAGCTCTTCCTTTCTTATTATTTACAAAAGTAAAGATTTTCTCAATGCCTATAGGCTTGATGTGACCCTTATCTTTCACTAAATATTGTGGGTCTTTCTTGAACAGTAAGCCTGAAGCAGTATGTAGGTGCGGCAGAACAACGGTAGTATTCTACATAAGCCTACTAGGCATGCTGCTATACCTCTTACAAAGAGCATGAGCGCTGGTCGCATCGGGTGGATGATGATGATGATGATGATGATGATGATGATGATGATGGAGGGAAGGGGTTAGTAGCATCCACTAGACTTTATGGGTAGTGCTTAAGGAAGAGAAGATTTTATAAAAGAATTCAACAGTAAGTAGCAGATACAAAGATTTCTACTGTTTTCCTATTTGTTCACATGTGACTACGATGTACCAATAGTGTGACTTTGGTTATCTAGAAAAAAAAAGTTGTAACATACGTGATTATAAATAAAGAAAGATAAAAATAAGCTTAAACTCATCAAGTCGCCCTCACACCACTAGCACATGGTTAGGGTTGCAGCCTGTGTTTGTACTAAGGGGCGATATAGTTCTTTGCACTTTATGCACTATTAGTATTTACAAGAAGGTGCTTTGTGCATTTTTGTTACGACTTCTTTACATTTATAAAAAATACTGTCATACAGGGAACGTGAAGATACTTCTAATCTAATGAAGATATTTAAAACAGAATGAAGACTCCTATAATGAAATACATAAATCACAAATCTTAAATTGCGTTTCACAAGCTAACAGTGTGAATAGTACCATAATAATGTCTCTGTCACACATATGCGAACACGCACACACAAAATGGTGACACGACATCTTCACATGTACACAGGAATAGAAGATATGAAAAAAGAAAAGAGAAAGTCAGCAGTGTGTATTCTGCAAAAACAACTTAACAAGATCACACGATTTAAACTAGTTTCAAACAATGAAAATTCATTCACCTGTCAAAAAAAGGAATCAAACTGCCTGCACATACCTGTGATCAGCACAACAGCAACGAGGCAAGAACAGCCACACCTTAGTTGCCAGCAGAACCGCCCTGCACTCTGGCTTTTAACAGTGACATAGTCCGGTCATATCCTTGGTGGCCTATGTGGTCATGCACTAATGTGAGACCATCGGGTCTGAGGGCGCTGGGAGCACGAGTGTTTTTACCTCACCAGGTGTAGTGTCACTCACTCCTCGCAACAGCAGCTCGTCCTGACAAAAACAGTCTTGAGTGTTGTTTTCTCAGTACGCATGCTTCGTGTTCCTGTGAAGGCGGAGGTAACTTTGGCCAGGCATTAATGATAGCCCTGAGGATACGATCCTCAGCCTGCCGTGTCCTCAATGTAGCGGTTAGAAGGTGTAATGTCATCATCAATGGACTGGTTATACAAATCCATAGAGCGCTGAAACAGATGTTGACAAATGCCTCCAAGTTGGTGTGCGCAGGAACGTAATGTTCTGCCACAAATACCATCCGGACTGGAGACCTTGCGAATATTCACTCGCTGAAACCGCTCCACAAACTACTCATGACAAATCTCCACCTTCTGTACAGGGTGAAGAGAACTAAGCACATCTTTCATTTGCACTGAGAAGTCATGAGACTCGAAACGAGCAAAGAAAGCATTAAGAGCATTAGGCAGGGCCGCACTCTCAACGCCTGAGATCGAGATTTTGGCTTTCGACCCCTGACTCCGATCATCAATATTGGCCATGTTGTTGAGTCCCTGCCAAGCTACTCGGATGTTACCTGTAGCAAACTGAGACTCTATTTTTGACTTGTGCTTCACCTTGACCCAACGGATAGCATCACGGACCTCTCTATGTACCAATCTTCTGTCGTGGGCAGGACCCGTGAAGAACACATGTTTCTTTTTGTTACGCACTGCTTTTAGGCCCTTGGTCACCCAAGGTTTGTTGTTAGGACAAACATAAACTGCTTTGATGGACTGGTGCAATCTACACTTTTTTACTCCTAACTTTTACTCCTAACTGTGTGTTAAATGTCTGTATGTATGAATGCCTGCCCTTGTGAGCGAAGACAAATTTCTGTCCTGGGTCTCCTGGAAGACAATAAAGTCTGTTTTGATTTGATTTTATTTGATTTGAACAATAAAGAAACAAACCTTTAGACAAAAGAAAATTGTAGCAAGCAAAATGCAGACAGGAGAGGTAGACAGACAAAAAGTCGTTATTGCCAGCGTCACGCTCGCGAAAGGTATGTTCCTTCAATCAGTCTTTTACTTCTAGATGTCCAATGGATTCACGTCTGATTCCATAATATGACTTGAGTCACCACACATTAAATTACAAGTATTATCTTTGTATACCATTTTAACTACTCGTTGAATGTAATGATCAGGATAAATTTACGGTATGCGTATATTATCTACCATACGTCTAGAGGTCAAACAAAGAACGTTTACCATGGTAGCGATCTATTGTAGTGAGGATTCCAAGGTAAAATATATCTTTACAGGAAAGAAATGTAAAACGTAAGCTCCGGCTGCAGAAGAAAGAAGTGAATGGTGATCCTTAAGGAATGGGCTAGTCTTTTCGAGCAGGACCTGTCTGAAACTTCCCAAGACACCAAGACAATAAAGAGCTGGGAAAAATCAGATCGCTGGGTTGGATGACTGTCATTGAGCAGTATTTTAGGCCACACAGCACCAAATTCTTTTAGTCTCATTCATCCACTTATTAACCTCTACTTTGCTACGTACATTGACAACAGAAAACACTCCATAAGATGTTAGCTCATTAATTCTATTCAATTAAATAATAGAAAGGAAAATGTTGTTGACATACACAATATGTACAAGTGAATAATAAGATGATAAAATTTAAAGAATAAGATAAATCCATTAAAGGATTTTCTTTTTTATAACAGACTGAAGACACATTATGGAGTCAGTTTAATGTTTAGGAATCTTGTCGGGATATCATGACAAACCTTCTCTCATTATACTTCATACTCCTGGGGCTGTTGCATACTTACTGTCTACCCCTGAAACTACCTCGTTCAGGGTGGGGTCACCTATCTGGTCTACTTTCTACCCGTGACAGTGACCGAGTACAGACTTTCTTACAAAACTCGAGGATATTTTCTTTAATATACCGATAATATTACTGTTATAATGTAAGATGATAGTCTTAAGCCGGGTATCAATGACAAGGAAAATTTTTTGAAAGTCGCAGTTGAGGACAGTGAGTGACACGTTTAAAGATAAAAAAATGTAAGTGGAGTCATTTGTCTCATGTCCTCGCGAATGTCTATAATGTATGGGAGAGTCAAAAATATTTGCACACAATAGTTCACACACACACACATATGAGTCCGCACTCTTAATTAAATACTAACACTAACCTGCGTGCAAAAACTTGTGCAACTATACATTTTCCCAACTCCTTTATATATATACTTTATGTACTCTGTTTTGGAAACTCTAATTTTGTTCGTAAAACATTGGTCGAAGATTCCTGATTCGATTACCATATCCAAACTATACAAAAGTTCTTGTTTTAATAAAAAAAAAATAATAATAAAAAAATGAACATGTCTGTGCCGTTGTGTGTCTATTTATATGTGCGGGATGACCTTAAATGGGCAAAATGCTGGGTATACTTTTGACCTCTGACCTTGAAAGCTGAGTGCTTTATTATTAGTCAGCCCTTGTTTGTGAGAATTTCGCTAGGTTAATGCACTGACTTGTCGTCGTCAAGTTAATAGTGCAAAAAGAAACGTAGCTAGCAACCTGTTCTCTGTTACAGTCGTCATTAAAAAAAATGCCAAGGCAGGATTATATGCACGACAAACGACAAAGAACAGTTAATTAAGTAAATACATGTACATGTGCACGCGCTTACAAGAACAAGACAGCTGCTGATGATACACACAGACACACATACACACAATAACATATAATCAACAAAAAACAACATACAAAGCAAACTGAGTTTTACAAAGCTTTAGAAATGCTGAAGATTACAGTCACATGATGGTGTTGCTAATGCTGAAATATAATATTTCCTACAGCGATTGCTCGCTTACTAGTATCAATTTCGCTGCACACAGTCTTCAGACAGGCGTCTTTGAGTTTTCTGAAGAAAATGGCAGAAGGTTGGTTATGTTTCCTAAAAGTGTGGGGTGGGGAACATGGTAGTACTATGTAACATTTTGTTAAATTGCTTGCTGACTGTTCTTTTGTGTACATATTGGTACGGCATGTTAAAACTAGCTGGTGTGACAAACACCTCCTTGTCTTGAATCCCTCAAAGACTAAGGAATCATGCACAGGGATTTGGCAGTCTTTTATTAAAAATTACTGTCCACTCGCTGTTAGTGAGCTTCCGAAAATGCATCTCCCGTCTTTCTTCTCACACACACACACACACGCACACACGTGCGCGCTCACATTTATACCTACATATATAAGAACATACAGAGCCTGTAACAACTTAGATGTTTTCATGTTAAAAGAAGGCCAGAGTAATAATTTTTGCCCTGACGATTTCATGTGGCCAGAAACGTTGAACAACTTAAAACAAAGAACCCCCACAGACAATATCCCTCAACATGTACACAAACTAAGATACAAACTTTATTAACATGAGCAATTTTTCGTCTTTAAGATGGGTGATATACTGGAAGAGTTTGGGGATTTATGACTTTAAACAAACATACAAACGATCAAAAAACAGAAAGCTTCCAGGACTGGTATCTCCGGAGATGACTAGAGGATTCAGGAAAAGTAAAAAAAAAAAAATTATAAATAAATAACCGGTTTTTAAAATTGTCTTTTACAAGAATACGACCCTTAATAATACTTCACCAATCCAGTTACCTCCCGCTGACAAGACAAAAAGAAAATCTTTCAAGGTCCTGGGTCCTGAGAGGTTACGGGATAAATTTCATTTTTCTTTGTGATAAATTTGATGTCAGAAAACTGTGAATGCTACTCTCAATAACTAAGCTGAATGTGCCATCAAATCTGAAATGTTGTTTTTAAAATTATCTAGATTTCCAAAAACTTCTAACTTTAGCTTCTTAAAAATCTTGTTACATTATTTTTCTGACCTTTTCTATTGGCTTCCCTTTCATTTTACTCCTTAAATTGTATAAATCTTTTTAAGATATACAGTGTTCCCTCGTTTATCGCGGGGGATCGGTGCTATGATCAGCCGCGATAAACGAATTTCCGCGAAGTAGGGACATACATGCAATAATAATATATACATGTAAAACAATATCATGTGAGTGTAAAGTAATATATTAATCATGGTATTAATACACTACAATAACAAATTAGTGTAAAAAAATTATAACTTTACTCAGAGAAACCCCAAAAAACTGATGCGAACTGGCTGCGAGATGGGAGATAACAATCATGGCTCGTCGCTTACGCATAGCAATGGATTTCTGTTACACAATTATTTCTTTCTTTCTATCTACAAAATAATCATGGTATTTTAATAGAAATACTAATACAGCTTCATTTTTCGTCTTTTTCCTGTTGAAATATCTATGGTATTTTGTAGAACGATAATTCCCAGCACGAAAATATCGATCGATACTTCACTCAAAAAAAACCGCGAAGTAGTGAATCCGCGATATATGAACCGCGAAGTAGCGAGGGAACACTGTACAGGGATATTTTGCTTTGGTAGTTATTTTAGGCAATGTGGTTTAGGCTTTCATCAGAGCTTTATTCTGATATATATATATATATTAGACATAATTTCAAAAGCTCAGATTCGGCAGAAAATGTTTATATACCTGATCATTTTATACGTCAGCCGTTGAAGAAAGTCCAGAAAAGGTAAGACATATTGCTTATTAAATGTTTTGAAGATTGAAACAATTTTTTAGGATTACTAAAAAGACTAGGGACCCCAGGAAAATCTGTTGTTTCTTTTCCCAGGATGTGAGGTAAATTGTGTTTCTGGCTTACTACTTCCTCAGAGTTTTGTGTACACCGATAGGCAATTCCTTCTTCCGTTGCATCCATACTACGAATGGAGAACTTGATCCTTAAGGAGTTGCTGCAAAATAACAAAATAAGTACATAAACATATTTTACACACCAATAGCCTGAAATAAATCTTTGAATAAGTAGAATAAATGCTTGAAGCTTGCCAGAATAACTGCTCTATAGCGTACAACTGTGTAAGGTGCTAAATTTAAAATGAGCTTGGAGGTTGAAATATAAGTATAAGACGTTGAGAGTGGGTAGTTGGTAAAAGTATGTCAAATGCGGATGAAGGCATGGGAGTGCGTATGGTGGGATGGGAGTATGTGGAGGTTCAAAACTTGTATGTCAGTTACGTTATTTACTTGTTCCAGGTGAACAAAGAAACATACCTTACATCCTATCTTGTTCTTGGAACACCACTTTTCGAAAACCTTACACACACTTTCCATGTACTGTCTATCATGGTCATAAACACATTTACGTCCGACCCAGTAGTGCTTCAAGAACACGCGAACCATCTGCTCTTGAAACATCTTTTTTGGGAACAAGTGGGAAACCTGCAGAGAGAATAATTCGCTTCAGAAACCAAACAATGTACATACATGAAAACCATGTTCGTAAAAACATATAAGTTTTAAAAAAAAGGGTAATTATCTTAGTTTTACAATAACTGTATATGTTGGCATCAATTGTGAGTGTGTTTAGTTTACATCCCTTTTTTTAATTAGTTTTTCATGCACTTTTTAGGTGACAAACTCGAACGTTAAAAAAATCACATCTGTATGTAAACCCATTTGAGATTTCTAACAAAGTGAAGCAAAATGTTGCTAATAAGGCTCAAATATTTGCGGTAGCCAAGAGATGGTTAACTTATTGGTTAATATCTTATTAACTTCTTTTTAAAAAATCTTAATTTATTATTTAGTTTTTTAACATTAAATTATTTGCTTCAGAGTCAAAGTTGACATAAAGACAGTTCAGAGACATACTAGTTATTTGTGCGATTTATCCTGTTATTTACCTCTGTTGACTTTATTTTTATAGCAGTGTCGATATCTCGCTTGGTGTAGAAACACAGTTCATCAACAGGGTTGCGATCCTTCTTTCCAAAATCTAGCATCACCACCTGGACAGCAGGATTCTTGTAAATAAGGCTGACAATAATAACACAATTGATTGCCCTTTTCTTGCTATGGTGTTGCACTGAATACTAGAGATTTATGTGTGAAAGAGTTCATCTTTATGCATCAATCTTGTTAGTCAAGTAGAGAGCATGCACTATCATAAAATACATTTTTATTATCTGCCAAAATGTTATCAAAGATGCTAATGATTTTTCAAAGCAGAAAAATAAATGTAGAGTAAGATTCCTCTCCTATCTCTGCCATCATCCAATAAACTCAAATGTTTCCTTTACGCACGGCACAGCAAAACTTATCTTGAACACGCCTTTCTCACACTTTCTCAGTAAAAGGTTAAATTATATCGATATTTGTCGACAATTGAACGTGATCGATACTGACGATCAAAATAATTAGAGAGAGCTTGATTCTCTATTTTATTCACAAATCACACTTTTTACCTGAACTGTAATAGTATCATCCAGAAATGATGGATCGTGTCTCTTTAATTGCTGTATAAGTTCCTTCTTGATCTTCGTCTCTTTCGCCAGTTTTGAAGTGTCTTCCTTTAAAATCTGTAGCCAGACAACAGCCTCAAAGATAAACATACTTCTCATACTTAATAATTTATTAGCTCATCACTAGAGAAAGAGAGACAATGAGGAGAAGAGAAAAAAGAGAAAAATAGGAAAATAAAGCTAAACGTAGAAATGTGCTTAAAATTTAAACTGTCTATGAGGAGTGGAATTTAACAGTTTATTTCAGAAAACAACTTACATGATGCTTTGTGCTGAAAATTTAAACTGTATATGAGGAGTGGTAACCATCAGGAGATATCGTCACTAGAAGTGTGGAGTGCTTACCTTACATTTGCTGTTTGCTATAGGACAGCTTTCAGCTACACACACGAAGAGCTTCCGCCTTTCCAAGGCCTGCAGCAGGTCACGTGATTGTTTCAGCTCTTTCTTGCTGCTGATGCGGATCTGCTGAAATATTTCGTCAGTCAGGTGTGTGTAGGCAGACATGTCGTCGATACACTGGGGAAGGGCCAAGCGCTTCCTGGGATTACAATGTCAAAATGACTTTTATTGGAAAATGAACGATCAAGGGTTGTCATTAGGATCTTTCTTCACCTTTGTCTCTGTGCTCATGGTGTAATTATATACACATATCTTAAGATGGAAAAACCCACAGCTTTCGCCTTCAAAACTTCAAGAGCTCAACTTTGTTATTATTGAAATGTTCCTTTGTCATTATATCTCTTTTAACATGCTGATTGATGTTGCCAAAATTATCTTTCGCCTTTTCGCCCCCAAGAAAAGAAAAAATTAACTGCTGCTTAGTCAATGAGATCAGTCTATAGCATACTGTCATCTGCCAATGAGAAAGAGAAGGTTTGTTTGAAATATTAAATTAACTTTCTAAAATCTATAATGAAAGATGCCGAGATAAGGGTAATCAGGAAATAAGAAAGTATGCTTCTGTAAAACAGACTAGAGTTTTACAGATTAAATGAATAAAATACTTAGTCAGGCGATACAACTTAAAAAGAACTCTTACCTTTTTCCAGGGATGAGTTTCACGTCTTTAGCTTTAATCAAAATCTCCGCGAGCCTTAAAGCAGAAAAATAATGCTTAATTGACAAGTCGTTTCATCAACCACATTCACACATCACACGCAATCTTGTAAGTGTGATTGTTATCAAAATCGTGTCCTTATGAAAAGAACGACAGGCAAAAGAGCAAAAAAAAAAAAAAAAACTTCCTACGTTGATATAAAGTAATTTCTGAAAAAAACGTGATTAAAATAGATGCTATCTAATAAACATATATTACATACACAGGCATACACATACATAAATATGTATCCACACACACACAAACTCACATACAGTGGAACCTCGGTTAACGAACTTAATCCGTTCTGGAAAGTTGTTCGTTATCCGAAATGTTCGTTATCCGAAACAATTTTTTCCATAAGAAATAAGGGAAATAGATTTAATTGGTTCCCAGCCTCTGTTGACTCGCTAATATTTGAAAGTTACAGGCTATATAGATATTTGTAATGAAAACAGTTATAATGCAATATAAATGAAGTTAAATAAACATAAACATTAATGAACGCATTTAAACATCAGAAAACTTGCCGTTTTGATGGCGTGGTTGAAGCAGGTGTGGGAGGAAGGGGCGGAATTACTGCTTTGATTCCCCCTCCATGAGCACGTGACATTGTAAAGTCGGGGTGACTTCCTTTTCTGTCACTTTGAGGTTAAAGGAAAACACTTGTCCAGTGTCTGTTCCTTCTGCCTTTTTGTAAAACTTCGGTAATACGACATCACATATCCGACAGACGCATGCCACCTTCATACTTTGAAATCATTTCCTTTTTCAATTCATTTGTTGGCCGCTTCCTTGTCATTACCTCACTACTATTAATTGCTCTTAATCTTCTTTGGAGCCATGATTGAGGACTAACTTATTAAAATAAAGCACAAAAATCACTAAATAAGAAGAATGCGCACAGATAAGGAACGACTGATCGTAACTGTGTCTCGAGCTCGAATGATTACATGCTGGTCGGTCACGTGTGGTTCACGTGGCTGTTCGTTATCCGAAATTTTGTTCGCTATCCGAGACAAACTTTTAACGAAATTTTTGTTCGTTAACCGAAATATTCGCTATCCGAGGCGTTCGCTAACCGAGGTTCCACTGTATATTCGACGGCAGATGTCACCCTGTGCTTGTAGGCTTTCTTGTGTAGGGCGTGTCGAGTTTGAAACAGCTGGTACACATTGAATGCTTCCTGTAACATAAACAATCACTCACAATCAATATATTCTTTGCTGATCACAGTTATCATCATCACAATGTTTTTCTCTGTCAGTGAGCTATAGACTGTTGGTCTCTTATGCGAGGACAGCAACTAAGGTTTTCTTTAGAGCGAGCTATTCCAGCTTTGTAAACAGGAGTCACATTCAAAATTACGAGATGTGATCCGACCCAGGATTCTCAATGTTTTCATGATAAGCATTTCCCAACTGCATCATTGGAAAGATAGTATTAGGTCACGCAGATATGGCAGAATGTTGCCAGCTAGGTTTCTAGAACTGCAGTGGAGAGACCTCAAAGGACGTCTGCACGACAACTTTGTCATCCTAGAGGTTATGTTATCTCTGTTTTGCTGCTGCTGTGTTATTTTGTTGACTTCGAGCGATTGCAACTGTTGATAAAATATTTCTTCGATCACTGATTTCGAGAAAAAGCCATAAACCATCAATATTTATGAATGAAAGCCATCTTGCTTGGCTCCTATTTGTGATGTCTATGTGTTTCACATTAATTTTTAATTTGTTCTGCAGAAAACAAGACGTAGTGGATAAATCTTTCACAGCAAAGCAGAATGTGCATTTCCATAATCTGTATGATTTTGAGGTTTCAAGTTAAACTCACCTTATCGCGGACACAAAGTCGCATTTTCTTTCCGTGTCGAATGACTCGTGTCAGACGGATGAAGCGACCATGGTCAAAGCTACTGCGAATGCCAAGATGAAGACAGTCTCTGGCAATGTAGTCCATTTTGTCCACATCCACCTCACTCCTCTTGTTGGCCACGATCTGTTGAAACACATAAACCACAACCAAAAAAAAACTGACAACAAAAAGTAAATTTAAAATGCCATTACAGACGGGTTTCACTTGATCATAAATTAAAAAATCGAATTTGGTGACTATGCATCATTTCGCTTGATGTTACTAGGCACGTGATAAAGCATGCCATCAATAATATCTCAAATACTTACTGAGCATAAACAGGCTGAGTCAAAAATAACTGAACACTTTTCAAACGTATACTACTCGAAACAAAATAGGACAAAGACATACATGTGCAGTTAAACTTAGTATTTTCTTCCCATTATTTGCCCTTTGAACGCTGTGCACACTTCTGTATCGGGTACCGGTGTTCATCATGGCGACTCTACGTGAAACAGGCCCACCTAGTTTTATTTTCATCACAAAAGGCACCTTTACCACCACTGTTTACTAATTATGTCTGTGCGATTTGCGTACCAAAAATGCCCTTACAATAAGACTCATATTCATAGTTGAAGAATGCTGAACCAAGACTAGTAAAAGATTCCCAACACAGTTATAACAGTCAAAAGTGAAGATCAACAAAATTGACAGAGAAATCTGAACAATGGTCAGACAGAATGTCTTATGGGTATAAAACAGTACTGCACATTCATAGAAAGTAAACAAACACACACTAAACACACACACTATACTGTTAAAAAAAAGTTAAAATAATAATGCTAACAAGCTTCTGAATAAGCAGATCATTGCAAGACATTGAAACAACAGAAGCAGGTTATCTGTCAGTCGGGGAGAACCTTCCATGGACTTATTTACCTCATACAAAAACGCTTTCTTTGGCCATCTGCTATCTTTCATTTTCTCCTGTAGAAAAATTATGTTTGAATGTTAAAATAAAAAAGATTCAAGAATAAAGTAACAACAAAGAGCAAGCAGAATAAAAAGTGAAAAGACAAGAAACGAGATTTCTTAACCTAATGATGAGGTTAAGTTACATGCCTTAAAGGCACTGAAACCTAATCTTTAATCATTAGTAAACGGTTTTATAGCAGCATTCTGAGAGGAAAAAAAAACAGACTAAAGATGTCAAAATAACTGTCAAGCTGTAATTAGCAAATGGAATGTGCAGAAGTTGCTGAGAAAAATACATACTTCCTCAGAAGGCGGTGGGCAAATCATATTCATTATAAAAGTCACATCATTGCTGTTCAAGTCGCCTTTTATTTTGATGACAGGATTCTCTTCGATCATGTGCTCAAACATTGTTTTGGAGGCGTCTTCGTGCTGGAAAATAACGCCTTAATCACAAACCCCAAAACAAATAGATTTGCAAGATACACGAATACTCGATTGTGTGTGTGTGCGTGGTTTGGGGTGACAGATGAAGCACGGGTTATTCCTAGTTTTTACTTTCTCTCCACCCTCACCTCTCTTCTTCTCTTTTTTTCTTCCTTCTCTCTCTCTTTCACTCAATTCCTCATTTACTCATTCATTCACTCAGATGAGAACGACGTAAGTTTACCTTCCAGTCAGGACGGTCTTCACGTACTCGGGGTACCACCATATTGTCAAAAACGTGAGAAAACGGCCCGTGTCCCAAGTCATGGCAAAGCCCGGCAATTTCCACGCAAAGTACATCTTTGTCGTCGATGTCCAGCTCATTTTGACCGTTCTTTAGCGTCCTCGCCATCTCTCCCGCCAGGTAGCACACACTGTTATAAAGAAAGCATGCAACTGTAATAACGGGAGTCTCGGAAACTGATCTTCATACGATATAAAAAAAGGTAAGTCAATAATAATACCTTGATTTACAAACAAAACACTTTAGACAAGAAATGGCGAGAATGTTTTGAAGCTGTGACGAATCACTCACCCGAGGGAATGCTCAAAGCGATTGTGTGAGGCGCCAGGGTAGACAAAGTAGCCTCCCCCTAGCTGCTTGATGTTTCGTAGTCGCTGAAACTGGGGTGTGTCGATAATTGCCACACAAGCCGGGTGGAGAGCGATGTGGCCGTGTACTGGGTCGCTAAAGACCTTAAAAAAGCAGACAGACAAAATTAAAACAAAGATAACATTCATGGGATTCTCTCAAGGAGAACTACCTTAGCAATGTCTTTTCGCCACCAAACGTACCTTCCGTAAAATGTCTTTATGATTTTCCGTTTTCGCCATGGAAACTCCATCTATCCTGGGTCGTCAATCACTGAGTAGATTACCTGGTGAAAAAATTAGTTTGTTTGCTGAATGTTTTTAGAAGGGATTTTTGTTCTTGAACTAGACTGAAATTAGCTGCGATGGGCGGGTGTGGTGCAGTGGCCCAAGCCCTATGTCTACGACAGTGAGACTCGATTTCGCAAAAGCAATCGCCACTCAAGATATTGAGAAGCACGCGCATTGATAACGCTGCAGTTCCGAACTAGTTCTTAACAAAGCTACTAGTTGGCTCTCTCTCTCTCGTGTCAATATCCTTTTCATTAAATCGTCTGGGTGGTACACTTGCATAAGTCACAATTTCTGATGTGTACATTTTCTTCATTTAGTGGCAACATCTTAGAATGAAAAAAATAAACGTCAAACATATATTTGTCCTGGTGCAGCGTACACCAACCATAGTCCCTGACTGAACTACACTGAATAGAAATATTCCTGTAAATCTGTGTGAGAATGGAACGAATGTATATACATTTGTAGAGGTATCAAGAACGTTTCAAAAACACATCGCCACACTCGCTTTATTTATGATGCGCACGCACACACGCACACACGAACGCACATATATTCTTCAAAGAATTAAAGTGACAGTCATGCTTGAACAGAAACATCATGAACAATGTTCTGCCCATAATTGTAAATTAATATGATTATTCCATCTAAGGAAAAACTCTTGAAAATAAAATAAACCATTTAATTTAAGAATTTATCTGTAAATGACCACGCAGAATCTAAGGACTGCACTGATAGGAAAATAATGAATGAATCAAGTACGAATGAACATGCAGGGAAGTTAGGCAAGCTGTATTGTAATGCACACTACTAGCTGCAGACCGTCAATACGACCCTCTTTGCTCTTTTCCGGCAGAAGAATGGGTCGATCGTCACTTCCCGTGTCGTCTGCTTTGTCCGTGTAGTCGAAGTCTACTACTGAACCAAAATTTGACTTGTTGAGACACTTATCCTAAAAATTTACCCGAGTAATTACTTACAATTTTACATGAGAAATTGCCACGAATTAAAACAAATGAAATGAACAGCTAAGAAGTCGTAAAATGTGTTTTTTCATAGTTTGCTGTTAATACTGTTGAACCAAAGGTTTATATCAACGCATTTTGTGGATTTGAATGCTAAAGCTTAATGTTAGAGCTGATACGCAGCATGGAGCTATCACGTGGAAGTAAAACGACCGCCAGAGAGAGAACAAAAGTTGCCTACCTTCGCCAAGTGTCAGTCAAGGTGAGGCTCATACTCTGAGTGCAGCGAAGCAGCCACAACGGCATCCACAGTTGCTATTTTTAGTTCACTCTTACGACATAAGCTGAACCGTTAGGGAAAGGTAAGATTCGTTCTCCCGCAGTGTGTAGAGTATAAACTGTGTCTGGACATGTTTCGAACCTTGAACGTCTCTGTGGGAGACGGGCTGGCGTGCACGCTTTCTGCGTCAACATGTGGATCAATACTGCGCATGTCTGAACTGTAGGGCACCACGCGCTCCGTAATCAGGTCAGAACTATACACAGAAATCAGTCGACGCAGTTATCAGTCCGCGCAATAAATTAATACCTCTGTTTGGGGTATGACCTCAGGGTTTGCTTATATATCTAGGGCAATGGTGCAGAAGGGTATTTGATCGCTTGTTCATTAGAATGTCATTTCGAGCAAAAGGCAAGCCTGGGCATGCGGTTAGCTTCTACGTACCTGACCCCGGAATATAGTGAGTAGCTCGCTGTAAGCTTGCAGTATGCCTAATGTATAGCAATTTTATAAGCTTGTTATATTTTATGGGCAGTTGACTTATTCGCGCTAGTCCTGTTGCTGATTTTCAGTCACATTTCGGTGATTAATTTGGCAATTAATATAACTAAGATTGTTAATATTGCAGTGTGCTATACTTGAAGACATATTCGACACTATTGAACCAAACTGACATTTACAATATTTTTGTGGTGCACAAATATTTATCAAAGCAGATCTTTTTAGCTTTACAAATAATTGAAAGTAGGAGAGCATTGTTTATAAAATGATTACGTCAAGCACTGACTGATCTTTCAAGATCATGACACACCTGCACGATTTTATATCGAGCGCGAGTTATTAAAAAATGTCATCATGAAAGTTGTATTTGCGACTTCTCATCAATTATCTATTAAATGTCATTTGTTTAATCATTAATAGTAAAGTATGTAATTAATCACCTTTTTTGTGTTAAACACACATTGCCCATGCACGCACGCACAAAGTCATTACATCAAACATTTTATTTTTTGCCAGTTATAATCGTGCTTAGTCTCAAAAAAGTAGCTACATTATTAGTTTATAG
The DNA here is from genome assembly GCF_003073045.1 of Pomacea canaliculata. NCBI lineage: Eukaryota > Metazoa > Mollusca > Gastropoda > Architaenioglossa > Ampullariidae > Pomacea > Pomacea canaliculata. Next base: position 14,541,072 of record NC_037601.1, on the reverse strand, counting down.
AAAAACAGTAACAACAACTTTCTTCATCGTATCCGTTGGTTAACACAACTGTTACTTTTAAAACTATAGATTTTACTTTCTTGTCTATTACTCCCCCTTCAAGGGGTCAAGTGCTATTCACATCAAAGAATTAAAATTTGAGTTCAGAAGAAAGCAGCATATCCTATAAACGCATAGATTTTGAAAAGTAAACTAGACACCAGATATTTCACAATATTAGCACAAGAAGATATATATATATACAGAGAGTGTCTACATCAACCACTTCACATTCCACCATGCTTATGGTGGCAAGATCCGTCCAGTTTAGGACTTGAGCATTTCTGCAAAGTTTGTATCTCTCACCTTGGTATTTATAGAACATGGAGGTCACGGTACTCAGATTGTGTACTATTTCAATATAAATATTCAATTACTTTCATTCTACAACATTAAAACAGTCGTATTTGTCTATAAGGCTTCTTCTCTGTGCAGAAAGTTTTGTGACATCATCAAACAAAAGAACGATTTTGAGCTTCAGTTTTGAGAGGAAAAAAATAATTTGGAGGGTGAAGAAATTTTTGGAGAAAGTTGACGACGTTCTTGATGTGCAAAAAAAAGAAATCGTGTAAGCATTTTAGTAAAGGTAAAAATAAACATTTATAATATTATTAAATTACACATCTACAGATCTGTATAGATAAAATAGCAACCTAGTTCTTAATTAAGAAAGTCTGTAAATGGTAAGAAACATGTTATAAATTAACACGAGTGTTAACAACTCCTTTAAACAGTACCGTATAGTGTCGAGAGGACTTAGGTTCATTGGGGACAAGAGCTAATGAAGTCTTAGCTCATCATCACATTTCTGGAAAAAGATGTCTGGATGCTTTTAATGTCAGTCTATAATGTACATGTGGTTTCAGTTCTTTGCTTGCTTTTATCTTAGTGCTTGGATTGGTATCATGTCAGTGATTTTTAATTCTGTATATTTCAACAAAATCTTAATCATTTGTACAGAATTAAACTAACTTTATGGCATGTCAGCCATAATGTTCAACTGTTTCAGGTCTTTTCTAGTTTTTATCTTCATGTTTGAGTTGGCATTTTATCTATAATAATAGTAAGCGGTTTTAAGTCTCCTTATATAGACTAGAAACTTCACTAGAAATTCAAATATTAACATGAATGAAGGTAATATCATTGCTCTTTGCACCAGGTTTAAAGTTTCCATTTGCTCTTTTGGCTTGCATTTTTTCCCTGGAAGTTCAATAGTAAAGGTCATTCTGTTGATTTTCTGGGATATCTCACATGAGTTTTTTGTACAGTCTGCCTTCGACTTGTTCCTCAATAAACCTGAAGGCATCATGTTAGATGGAACACGGGTTGAACCTGAATCTGCATCTTCAATTTTTCTATCAGTTCTTTCGGTGCTCGACCTCTCAAGGTCAGTCGATGTAGTGGTAGAGGGCGGAGCTTGGGTCGTAATCTCTAAAATGCTTTGCGATGATGTGATATTCCTTCCACTGTTGTCTTCCGGTGTTTCCTTTCTCTTCTCCGCCGAGGCACTGGTTAGGAATAAGTCCGGACTTAAATCTGCGCTTGACCCGGCTACTTTATATCTCTCCGAATCCAAACTGGGCAAAATATTTATATCATTTTAAAACAATTTAGGCTTTTTACACATGTAAAATGCGCGTTCCGACACTTAAATGTAGTTATAGAAACAAAATAAGCAAAAATCTGAACAACTGAACTTCTAGATACAAAGATTGAAAAAAGTTTCTGTGCTGAGTTTCATAAATATATCAAAAAAGGCTGTATAGCAGAAATAACGTTTACATAGAAGATTTTTACAAGCTAAAATGTATTACACATAGGCGTAAAAACATTTATAAGGAGAAAGGAAAGGCAAACGAAAATTGATGTTACAAGACGCTTGGAATTTAGTTGCAGTATGTATAAATTGCAAATTAGTTGTGTTGTAGCTAAAGGATATGAAATTATACATCTGCTTAAGGTAATATTCATCACGTATTCTAGTATTTCCGTATATTCCACATTCAGTTTTCTTTGTCTAAAAAGAGACTAATAGAGACAAATTACAACCGGAGAGCTTAAAGACGTCCAAATTTAGCATTTATCCTGGATATCAGTCAATATAGGGTCATATATCTAAATGATAAATGTCGAAGTTCCTGGCTTTGCAGAAAAACTGAAAATGTTTTTAATGTACATTAATAATAATCCTCCTCCTCCTCCTCCTCATCATCATCTAAGTACTTTTGAAATTCTCAATTGTTAAAGACCTATAGTCATTTGGCTAAAACTAAAATGTAACAATCGTAAAATTTGATTTTAAAAACGCTTTAGCAGGCCTTCTGCTAAGGCTAAATTCTTTGGGGTCCCAGGGACCCCTTCTTCAGATTTTTAAGGGGTCCCTGTTCTTCGCCCAACTTTGGAGGGGACCCCATTGACGAAAATTGAAGGGGTCCTCCGAACTTTTAATGCGTACTGTACGCAATTTTTTGCGTAAGCAGAAGCCCTGGCTTTAGTGTCGGAAGGAATTTATACCCAATTACTGTCGAAGATTTAAGTATACCTTCTTTGTCGAAAGACTATCTAAATATTTGGTAGGGTTGAAATGATAATGGTAGTTTTGGTAGTTTTAAAGTGCTTATTTCCTTGGCGAAAAGCCAAAAACACCAGTGTTACAAGAGCAACGGAATGTAACATTGCAAGTATATTCTAAATAACATCATTAAGCATGAATTTGTAAAAATTCAAAATTTAGTCATGATTTCGCAGCCGACGTGTAGCTGTTTGAAATCAAGCGTCAGTGCAAAATTGTTTTCAAGTGACTGGATTAAGTTAAATTTTATGGTAAATTACAAATTCGGCTAATGGGAACAAATATTATTGTTCGGTACAAGCTTTGGAAAACTGGCAGTTCACTATTTTTCGGAAAGGTTCTTAGGTCATTTGACATTTTATTAGTATGTGCTTAAAGTTTATTCGTCACCGAAAAAATATTGACAACGTTTCAGCAGGTTTGGAAACTTGCTACATGACAATTGCTTAAAATGTTTGCCAAACTTAGTCGACTTAGTTGATTTTAAAAACGCTTTAGCAGGACTTCTGCTAAGGCTAAATTCTTTGGGGTCCCAGTTTGTAAACTGTAACGTTTGTAAATATTTGTTCCTGCAAAGCTCCACAAGTGGCTGCAGCTCTAGAAGACTAAACAAATTATATCTTGCACAATTTGGCTTAGAATCTGAGTAATTTAAACTTAAAATGATTTTTTAAGATCAGCTACGAATAGAAAAAGTTTTGAGTAGAGGAATATATCAGTTGCCGCACTTCCCAAGATTTATAAAGCTCGTTTGGATTAGGTATCCTCGTACGATGCTAGTATTTTGTTTCTCAGAATTCTCCATACCACTGAAACATAAATAAAGGAAAGTTTTCTTTCGAGATATAGCATAGACGTAAGATACGGAACATTTGTTGTTATTACATGTAGAAATGTGCTTTGAGTGTTGAGATGGAATTTAAAGTCTTTAAATAGCTGTTGTGGAAAAGCCGTAATGTACTTAGTGTTTAAAAAGATATTCATGCGCGCGCACATGTACACACATACACATGCTCTAACTCACATGTATGCACTCATGAAAAAGACTTTGGATAGCTAAGTTAATGTGTCCAGTAAATATACAGCTTCAAATAAATAATAATAATTCCTACTCAGCAAATCTTAAGTTTATTTTTGTCCAGTAAGTGTGCAGCTTTCCTAAACGATGCCAACATTTCCTATAAAGCAGCTGTCAGGTAGCTATAGTTATGTGTCCAGTAAATTTAAAGTTTCGTTACAGGATTATAATGAGTCATATTCAACAGATATTTTTAAAAGCAGTTTTTCAGATAAACATGTACCTCTCGCTTCTTTCCCTTGCTCCAAGCTTGGAAGGCTTCACGAAGAAGTCTACAGTACATTTCGTCTTTTTTGGGAGCATCAGTCGGCTTGAAGAATACCCGAATGATTTGTTCTTCAAAATGTTTTGGTAAACGAAATGAAACCTGAAAACGGACATTCCACAATTAAAAAGTTAGTCGATCCTTGCTCACTTTTTACTTACTACTCACTACTTATTTACTCCTTACTTGAAGACCTCCCTGACTGGTCCGAGTTCTGGTCGGTAGAGATGATATAACTATAGCCAGTGGTGACAAGTGAGTGTTTTAACCACTACAGCTCCTGGCGTCTGTTTTATTATATATTCATCGAAACAATAAGATACACTCATATGAATTACATGTTTCTTTAGGTGTCTACATTCGATAAATGTTTTACGTACATGGGAAACATACATAAATTATATATATATATATATCTTAAATGCATAATAACTGTCTTTGGATTATATCTCCGATTAATATTTGAAACTTCTGCGAAAGAACCTTTTCTATTGAAATAGGTGTGGCGACGTCCAGATTTCCCTTGGTATAAAAATGGATGTGTTCCCATGGGTTCTGTCCCTTCATTCCATAATCGAAGTTCAAGATCTGAAACAGTTGAAGAATAAGAATAAGAATAAGAATAAGAATAAGAATAAGAATAAGAATAAGAATAAGAATAAGAATATTAGTAGTATCAGTAGTAGTAGTAGTATCAGTAGTAGTAGTATATCATTGACTTTCTCACTGCTAAACACTTGCGAAAATGAAACGATTAGTCCCTAGTATATTGTGTACAGACTAAAGGAAGCTAATTTTAGAATACAGTATATGAGAGGGACACTTTAATGAAAGGCCTCAAGCAACAATAGAAAAGCCTATAGATTATTGACAGGCAGCCATACATCTCTCACCATCAGGTCATCTTTTTACTCTCAAGACCGAACAAGCATCAATTTGTTTGCTGTACCGTGAGTCTTAGCGCTGCTTCAACATAAAGAAGAAACTGTACCTCAACTGCCACGTGTTCGTTAAATTTGTTAAGAAGGTCTTCCACGTCTTTTGGGTTTGCTTTTCCATCTCCGTTGATACAGTCCTTTATCTCAGCTGCAATGTTCTTCTTCTGTGCCTGTTATGATATACTCATTAGACGATTATCTTTTGCCTCACATCTAATTACCTACAGCTAATCTAACTACCGCAGTTACACTAGTAAATATTAGTAAGAATTTGTTTTGATGAACTTACCTCTCTATTTTACATCACAAAAATAATGAAACTTCAACTTTCGTAAAGAAGCACATTTTTTGTTTCTGATATTCTCCATAAGTGCGTGCGTGGGTGCGTTTATGGTTGTGGCTGTGTTGGTGTGTGTCTATGTGTGTGTGTGTGAGAGAGAAGTAGAGAGACTCACTTGCACGATTTGCGCTAGTTGGTCCCTATTTTAAAAAGAGCTCAACTTCTCAAAGTGCAAAAATCGCATAGAAAGCAAAGAGAATTATAATTTACAATGCTGTGCTTTAAGACATCTTACATCTTTGTAATGCCGGCCTTTAATAGGCGAACTTTCGTCGACAAACTTGTATAAATTTCGACTCCATAAATCTTGTATTATCTTTTTAGCTTTCCCAAGACGAGGATCACCGCGATCAGACTTGAGGACAATCTGATGGAGAATATCCTCTGTCAGATTCGTGTATGCGTCCATATTGTCTGCAGCGATGCATTTTGACATCTCGATCTTCGTCCTACAAAAGAACAATATACTTATTTATCAAGCATCGAAAGTGATCAATTGCGTATCATGTATAAATACGAATCCCTTTTTTAATAAAACTGATGATTATGTTTCCAAAAATAACTCTCAACTTTTCCTTCTAAACAATCTTCGTCCTGGTGGGTGTTCCCTTATTCCGACAAGGTTATTCCGTTTTTGCACATGCTGTATTAAAGATGTCTGGGTAGGCCTACTAAACCTTTATTATTCAAAGGATACCTGCCGACATACACACACACACACACACACCTGCTATCATCTTACGAGCGACTATGCTTGCTCGTTATTTCTTGTGGTAGGAGCAGCAACTCAATCGACACAGCGGCCTACAATGCTCGCGACTTGTGAGCGGGGGTGATCCGCTTGACCCCAAATTCTTGTGGAGGTGGATGTCTACCATGCAGCTACCAACATGGCAGCTTTCAAGTACTTAAATCTAATCCCCTTGAGCTGTAATCTGTTCAAATCTCCGCCCTCCTTTGCTGCTGATGTTATCCATGACTTGGTTGCATTAGGCTGCTCTCAATTTTACGTACATTCCAACTGTCAATCTCTTGGTAAGGTTTTGTGGTTCTCTGTTGATGTCTGCCACCAGATCGGTATTATCTGAAAATCGAAGGTTATAAAAGGACGCCCACCGTTAAAAATGGCTGTGTTATAAAAGTGAATGTGTTCTCCAATTCGATGTTCAGTAGCACAGGCGAGAGGGGATTGACACACTCGAAACGCTCTCACTGTGTACCAAAGCTCCCATCTGGTCACTGAGCGTATCGATGACTTATACAAGGCCCTGACTGATGTTGAATGTTCACATTACATGTCACAGCCCATCGTGGCAGATTTAGTCAAGGGCCGATGCAGTTGTACAAGAGATCCCACTGGTGTCGTAGATGGTTTACATCAGCCTGTTCTTCTATATTCAGCTCCTGGTCCTGAAGCGATTCTGAATTACCTTCAGCATTGTTGCTTGGGTGACCGATGAGGCTGATGTTTTTGTAGTCTTTGGCACTGTTTGTTGTCCCTGTCTCTGAAAGAGTAGGACTGGTGATTGCGTCAATTCCTGAAGCCATTCTTTTCGTTCCAAGATTCTTAGACGCAGAGCAGTAAGACTCTTTGTTGTTTGTTTCTCACCCTGCTTGAACAGCTTCAATGAGACTTTGTCAATACCTGGTGATTCTCTCCCTTGAGACTGCGTACACACTTTTCGACCACTTGCCCTTGGTTAGTAGAGTGTGAAGGATGAGCAAACATGAGCCAAAAAGATAGGGAGAGAGAAGGAGGAGACGGCTACGCCTTAAAAAAAACTGGCTCCAAGAACATGAAAGCTCTAACGCTTTAGTCTTCTACTTAATCACAAAACTACCTTTATCTTTACTTTTTGCTGTTGTTATACATCTTTATTTTGTGGGAAAATTAAAAAGCTCCTATGATAAGCTGCTCTACTGGTTTAGCAATGTTGTTGGTTTTATTTTAACTCCTTAAATAATGACCCATTGGATAATTAAGCCACGTCTTTGAATGATCCAAGTAGTTTAATAGCGCCATGTCCTAGTCAGATACTCACCCATCTTCTTTAGGTATCTTTATCACTTCATTCACCTCTTTCAGTGCATCGGCGATCCTATGAATATTTTAAGTTTCATTACGTTTTATACACACATTGAGTAATAGTTATATAACACATTTTGATTTCACACTTACATTTTGTTCTTGCCATACGCAAGATTTTATATATATAGTATGGTCTGTGTGAACTCGTAAGTGTGTGTGAGGGAGAGGACACGCGTGCACCTGATAAAAATGAACGCTGGTTATGTGACAAGAGCAGAAGCTTCATCTAAACATATTATGAGGTGACTAATGTATTTCGAGTAATATTTTTTAATCATAAAGAATATGCAATTTGCTTTATTTTTAACGCACATATAAAGAATGGATAACGGAAAAATACTGGCAAGTGTCACTCGCTTCGTACATTGTGTACAGCGCCTATCACACACTCACATGAGGCTGGTGGCGCTGGTGACTCTGTGCTGACAAGCCTTTTTGTGGAGAATGTAACGAGTCTCGTACATCTGATGAATTCCGTATGCTTCCTGTGGAGAAAAGTACGATACTGTGCTATGTTGGAATCTCCAGACTAAGCTAGCTGTGAGGTGTTTTCAAAGTGAATGACAAAGTACTAGGAGGATGAAGAAAATGCAGTTCAGACACATTTCGTTGCAGTCTGCAATGCCAACACATTTAAAAAAATATATATATACAAGAAATATAAAGTATTAAAATTTCATTGACCATTTGACGGAGATCCAACTACCATGACAATGTATCTTTACTCATAACTGTGTGTACATGTCTGTATGAGTATGTTCTTATTCAGTTTCTCACAAAATATTTTCTCCAAATTGTGAAAAGTGCAATAACTTCTTATATCAGCCCCATGTTCTTTCTTACTTTGTCTCGAAGGCATATCTGAGGCTCGTTGTTCACAGAAATCACACGCGCGAAGAGAATGAAGCGGAGATGGTCGAAGTTGCTCTTCATCCCGAGATGGAGGCTATCCCGACTGATGTAGTCCCACTTGTCCACGTCAATTCCGTTCCTTTTGTTAGCTACGATCTGAAAAAGGGTCTTGTAAAGTCTTTATATCAGAATACTGACCAATGGATTGGATAATAAGCGTGATGGTAAGGTTCTAGACAGAGAGTAACTAAAGAAGGTTACAAAAACATTACAGAGGGAAAGTTACATATCACGAATATTGTGTAACTTATTGGTTTGAATGCAAGCTGCAGAGCGGACTTGAGCTGCACTGCCATATTGGCCAAAATATGGTGTGTACTTCTTTTTTTATATTAAAAAAAACTAGTTCATTAGTTACAGTTCAATGCAGTGTTGAAGGATTCATTTAATTCTGAAAACATTGTCCAGTTCTTCAAATCACAAAGAACAAGTTTCCGAGCTTAAAAGAATTTTCCAAAGGGTTAGGACTAATGCTTATATCGACGTTTGTGTGAAAACAGACTTTTTCGATCATGAAAACCGAGCAAGTCCGACCTGCGTTTGTGGATGACAGACAAGCACTTGGTCGCAGTTCTGTGAATTGCCACATCGGAAACGTGCCAGATTTTGAAAAGTTTGTGAGAAAATTCAAGCTGCTTCACTTTTTCCATTTAATTTGGTAAGGGTAGGTAAACACCATTATAAGCGTATTCTTCTTCCCATTTTCACTAGCTTTGTTGTGTAGTCACAGCGTGTACGTTAACGGTCTGCCAACCCCTACATTAGCACCTTTAAAATACCATAAAGTACAAGTATTTAAAAAATTCAATTCAACATTCAGTTACAAAAAGGCAACAAAAATCACCACTTACGTCATACAGAAAAGCCTTTTCTTTTGGTCTTCCCTTATATGGCCAGTCCTGACAAAAGAAAAACACAAATGAGCTTTAAAGTCCTTGTGTGTCCTGATATCATCTTAGATATTTTAAAATGATATCTTGCAACGTGACCTTAGCAATATCCCTTTTAATCATTGAATGCATTCATCAAAGTCCTCCTAATCTAAATTTCATGATAGGCTGTTGTCTGGGTTTTGTTTGCGATTTTTGAAACTGCCATAGTGAAAGCACTCAACCTATTCTACTCTCTCATTGACAGCCACGCTAAACTGGTCCTATGTACATAATTCATAGTTATAAGTCTCTTGTCAATTCTGTGGAATTAGTGGCAGTGTCTGTAAGTTGAAACAATGTATCGCTGGCTGTTAAGTGGTAAATCATAACTGGCATGCCTAAACGTGAATGGAAAGTTGGGTTTTAATAATACGTAATAAAATTGTTAACAATGTCTACTAGAACATTTGGAGCTTTAAAAAGGTCTTTTACTTAAACTATTGTCTCTGATGTCATTCAACCATTTAGATGTCGGTGCCAATATGCAGTCTCCTAAATGTGTTCATAAAAATGCTAATATCATAGATATTGCGATTCTAAACTAAGAACAGTGAGCAAGAGTTGAGTGAAGATCAAAAACTAGCTACGACAAAAACGCCTTTCTTGTCTAATGGTGTCAACTCCTTATTATTATTCCTTTAAGCCCCCAGTAGAACATAAGGCTGCAACTACACCACGCAATGGTGCTACCTACGTCAAGAATAAGGATCAGTCTGCTTTCATTTGTAGATGAGCCAGAAACATGGTGGTCATCAAGAACTGGCGCGCAGCTCTACAGTAGACACGGTTGTAAATGGTTTGTTTAAACATAAAATTTTGAGCAGAACAGATTCAAATTGTTAGTATCGATTATTTGAGATTAATTCGACGTTTCTTTATCTTTCTCTTTGAATACGACAAAACTAAAGCACTAATAATACAGCCTGTTTGCTCTTTCTTGTTTGTCAAGCCTTCCTTGTTGAGAAACGTGTTAACCATTGCTCGCACACAGCACATAACCTTGGGTATTTCATTACTAATTCAATGTCCTTTACGACTTGTGATTTTTATGTCTCTCGCTGATGATTTGCTGACGTAATCAGATTATCTTACCTCGCATTTACCACAACGTTAATCTGTCTCCTAGTCGTGTGAAGACTGAATTATGCTCAATCACTTATAACTGTCTGCCCTAAAAGTCTTCTCAACAATCTTCAGAGACTTCAGAACTTAACTGCTAGCCTCGTTCTGAAGGTGATGAAGCATGACAAAGCTGCTGAAGAAATTGCACTGGTTGCCCACAGGTATGTGTACTATATAAATTATTGTATGATAGATAGTCCTCACGCCCTTTAACTTTGTTTCTCTTGTGATCACCGCTTGCTGTTGCTGCTTATTTTTATTCTTATTCCTAGAATTATGAACCGAGATTCTATCTCTTTCTTCCTGAGGTAACATACAGTAGGCTAGGGATGGACTCACAGTGACCGTTACAGCACGTCGACCTTCAATCTGTTCCTTAATGAAATCGAGGTCTTTGTCGTCAAGGCCACAGGCCTTAAACATCTCTCTCAGTTTTTCATTCTTGCACATGTGCTCGAACATGTGAACTGATGCTTGTTCGTGCTAATGAAAACAAACAATAATTTCAGTATTAAAGAACAGTTATTTTCAGGGAACAACACATTTTTTGTACATAGTTTACAATAAAGACCAATTTTCTCTTTGTTTTCAGAGCTTATCCATATCTTCATAAATGTCACCCTTGTATCAGCTTCTACACAAAATAAAAAGGATGTGCTGTAATAGATAAAGTAATATTTCATAGATAATTTTTTAATGTACAAGTGAAAATAAGAATAAAAGAAGAAGAAAATTCTCTTTCTTTCTCTCACTTTCCATTTGCTGTTGCTGTCGATAGAGGAAATGAAAAGAGTGTCAAAGATGTGCGAGAAAGGCCCATGACCCATATCATGACAAAGGCCCGCAATCTGAACACATAGTATGTCTTTTTCGGTGATCTTCAATTCTGGCTGCTTCCGTTGTAATCTTTTTAAAAGTTGCCCAGCCAGGTGGCACACCCTGAAATGTTCCAAAGGAAATCAAATGTAGGACTGTTCTTTTGCTCAAGTATTTTTACTATCATGTAAAATATTTATTTAATATTTTTGGTGAGAGTATAGACCGTTCAAACTTTGCTGTGTTATTTTATTCTGGTGTTATTTTAGATATATACAATCTTCAGTTTGTTTCTACCACACGATGTAAAGAGCTCATGCGGTCACGCCATTCCCAGAGTCTTAGGCTCTCTTCCCTACACTTCGATTTCTCATAATTTTAAGATTACTAGTCTAGAGTAAGAACACTTATGACCGATGCGATAAAACTATTGATACCAAAAACAATTTTTTGCAAATTTCCTGCCAGAAAGTCAGAAAGTTCCGTACAATACTATAACATTATTTTAATTACATGCAAAAAAGAAAAAAAAAAGCTCAAGGAAACAAGATAGACATGTAATACACAGGGGCAGTAGTTATGAAGCGAGGGTATGTTATTGCCCCTGAGCAAAATGGGGAACTTAGGGAAAAGCGTCTTGTTTCCAAAGTTAAAAAGCGATGTTGAGATTCCGCGGGCACTGCTTCATGTTACTTTACTCAATGAAACCTTTTGCACCGCTTTATAACTGTGGTTCCAAGTGTAAAACGGCATCTTTCTAAGGTCTGGACACCACTTTAAAACTTCGGAGAAAAGAAGCTTTTCCTTGAGTTCCCCATGTTGCCCCAGGGCAAATACTTACCTTTCCTTCATAATTACAACCCCTAGTTGTTACAAGGGTTTATTTTTATGGCTGAGTATTTTTATTTTATTTTGTCAGTCAGGCACAAATACTGGAAGTCCTGTTCTTTCTTTTTCCCCGCTTTGAGGTGCCGCATACGAAACACCCGCATGGGAACAATCCTGAGACTACCACAATAAACCTACCTCCGCCTCGCCCACTAACCCCTAAGTGGCCTGACCTTTTATATTTGGTTTTATGGGTGAGGCAGAGGAGGAAGAGGCACGTGGAACTACCAGAGATTTGTACGGCTTGTACCTGGTAGTGAACCTTATCTTATGACTATGCCAGATCCTATCTAGCCTAGCCATCGCCGCTGTTGCTGCTGCGATCCTGGGCTCCGGTGCATAGGCGGTCTTAACTTTTCGTCTTAAGATGCCTTGCTTAACTCGCTTTTCGTCTTGGCTAAGTTCGCGGTCTCAAGCCTGTTGCATGAGCGATCTCAGCCCGTTGCTTAGCTGAGAAACGGGGCTGGTGTGCACAAGCGAACTTAAACATGAACTTAAGCTTAAGTTGGCTGACTCAACTTTAAGTACAGTAATTCGGTGTGCACAAGACAACTCAAGTCCGCTAAGTACAAAATTTCTTACTCAACTTTAAGACTGCCCTCCCCCAGGTATAAACCCTTACTTAACTGAGTCGGGCGACTTAAGTTAGCACATTTCTGATTTCTTCGTGTGAAGAGTGACAGAAGATGGCAGCGAGACGACTGTGCGTTAGAATGATGATAAGAAGACATTTGATGAGGGAACGTGTGTTTCGTGACAGACACAATCCTTTTGACCTGTATGACCCGTGATATAGCCCTATAGTTGCTGGCACAGCATAAAACACAAACACTTTGACCTGTATGACGACGTTGAACTCTACGCTCGATTTCGCTTTCGGCGAGTCGATATCATGTACCTGTGCGATTTAATACAGGAGGACATCGACCACCCTGGCTTTTAAATTTGACCATTTTTTTTAAATTTGGGCCCATTCCCGTTTTTGCTGATGGCACTGATGGCAACTGCTATGTCTTTCCACAGCTGATTTTTTTTCTTTGCGGTCAATACATAAACAAAACATAACAAAAACTACCGCACACATCAATTTACATAAATAGATCAACAAACATATCTCTGACAATCTACACAAATCTTTCCTCCATCTCATCATGCCCTACCCTATGAAAGGACCAGCTGACGCTAGTAACATCATATAGGTTGTAGTGGTTTGTCTTTTAGTTGTAGCCTACACAAATACCGATAGCTTTCAACATACATCAATTAATAACGCATATTTCAGGCAGTTCGCACATTTCAACTGTACACTGAACTTATACTTATCTATACATTTATGACATTAGCTACATCTGAGGCATAGCTCACCCACATATTATCTTCACATATACAAATACCAAATCAGGGAAGGAAAACATGTCTATTCACACACATTTTCAAGTAGGTATAGGGTATCCAGACTACGAGGAGACATAAGGGATACATGATTTTTTACAGATACATAACAATATATGTATACATAACTAACAAGCAATATTTTACAATATACCAACATAAAAAACAAACATATACACATAAATTAACAAACATTTTAAGAATACATACATCTGCCCAGAGAAGCCACACAAATAAAGCAATCATCATAGAATGCACCTTGGAGCCCATGTGTCATAGGATGACAGCACAATATTAATGTATATCAAGACATATGTAGTTTTTGATAATCAAGATCAGATAAATGTATATAATCAGTATTTAGTTTAGTTAACAAGATGTTCACAGGATAGCCAGTGTTTAGCAAACTTTTCTTCGGTTAATTCTAAACATGCATTAAATTTTTCAATTCAATATCTGTGTTTCAATATTTGGATATAGGGTTCTAACTGGGGGATAACTTTTTTAAATATACAAGAATATATGTATGCTTTTGCCAGCAATAAAATTAAATCAAGTGGACCATCTGTCTCAAAGTTATTATTGCATCCAAATAAAATCAAATGTTCACTAAAAGTTATCTTAGGAGCATTTGCACATTTGTCTAATATACAATTTTGTAAGTTTTTCCAAAAAAATTAACAAATTTACACTTCCAAAAAATATGCTGAATATTTTCTTTATCATCTCTGCAAAGGCTGCAGACATCATCCTCTTCTAGTCCCATGTGGAATAATATTACTCTTGTCGCCCAGATTCTATGTAACACTCTGATTTGAAGCCGTTTTAATTTAATATCTTTTATATTAGCCATTGCTTTAAATATAACAGGCCAATCAACATTTCTATTTATCCTTTTATCCCAGTGAAAGCAACAGTTTGGTATACATGTGTTAGATAATATTTTATCATAATATAGTCTTGCTCCTTTCTGTATTGTTCAAATTATTCTTAGAGTTTTGTTTGTGTCATATGTAGAAGGAGATAAATCTGTTTTATTCCTTCTATTAAGTTTATGTATGTTTATGGCCTTTATGCAACCATTAAAAGAGACAAAGTCAATGTTAACATCATATTTATTTTTAACAGCTTGATATGATAGAAAGTTTCCTCTTTCATTTGTCAAGTGTTTGAGTATACATCTTTCTCCACCCATCTTCTATATAGAATTGGCTTATTCCCAATTGTTATTCTATCGTTACGAAAGATAGGTTCTGACAAAATTTCATGTTTATCACACACTATATTCTCTCCAAAAATCCTGTATGCTTTTAGTATATCCATCCAGAAGCTTTTTGCATTAATATACATGTAGTGGCAAACTGCAGGGCACAGTTTGTCAAAATAACCTATTATTTTGTGTAGACAGAAGATTTTTTTCCAGTTGTGGTTACTTTTCTTTATTTTCTGCAGCCATGATAATTTTAACGCATTTATATAAGTTTTAACATCAGGTATGCCCATGCCTCCAGCCTGGATATTTTTCTATTAATTATATAATTTTTTTCCATTCCATACAAACCTAAAGATAGATTTCTGTATTCATTATAACAAAGTCTGGAGGGTTAGGTAGTAGTAACCAAAGGTGTACTAGTTTTGATAAAATTAAGGACTTATAAGTATTGCTACTCTCCTAATGGAGTTTAATTAACTGTCTCTTTAATCATATTTTGTACAACATTCTTACTTTAGCAAGCTTGCTATCGTAGTTAATTTTATACCAGTCTTTTACGTAGGTCTTTTTTTTTTTTTTTTGATAATTGTTTCCATTTTTCAGGCAAATACCTCAATCTCAAAAGATAGTATCGTGGTTGAAAAGACTGAAACAAGACCAAACATAAAAGCGTAACACACGAACAAAGCGATTGTTGATTGGCTGTTTGTCTATAAATAGCCAGTGACGCGAGAGAATTCCCGGGCAATTCCGAAAAGGACGAGAGGTCACTGTCTTGACCCATTTCTTAAGTAAGCAAGCAGTTGAGTCCGCTTGTGCACACCGATGAGAATTCTCGCCAGCAGCGAACTCAGCTGAGTAAAGTTTGCGGTTAAGTCGGCCAACTTAAGTAAGAAATTTAAGTTCGCTTGTGCACATCAGCCCGGGTCAGGTCAGCGCGGCGGTCGAGGTCAGTGATATAAATAAATTCGTCCGGGGCGCGGCCTTGCCAACCGTATATTCCACCAATGAAAACTGCGCTACAGCGATGGTGCCGAGCCGCGAAATTCGTCTGCGCACCATGGTTGAAACGAAGTAGGGATGTGCGACAGCGAAATATTAATCTTAATCGAGGAGGTTACCAGGGAGAAGAAGAGGCTTTACCAGAAAAAGAAAAAATGAAATAAGAAAGAAATGAACGAATTTAAGATCTTCCATAATTTCATTTCGATGTCGTCAGAAACATCCATCATCGGACAGGGGGCCACCAGAAACACCCGTGATGAATGGAGAAAGTGATAAATATTTTGGTAGATGATTTCAGAGAACTGATGGAAGGCACAAACATCGAAGGTTGGTCTTTTTGTTTACCTGTGTTGAAATTCTTTTTTTTTTTTTTACGTCTGTGTCATCCGCAGAAAAAACTCTAGATACCGAGAGAATGCAAATGCAAAGCCTATAGTCAGCACACAACAGACGGTTTGAAAATAAGTATTTCCATCCGAAATACATTTATTTAAAATAACTAGATACATTTCTGATTTAGTTTTTGTTACAGGCGGTGAATCATTTATACGCTGGTTCCTCCAGAAGTTTTTCATGATAGGGGAGAGTAATAAAATAATAATATTGACATATATAGGAGGTGCAATATAGAACACTCCAGTTCAATCTTCTAATTCAACAATGGAAATGCTTTTGCTAGAAGTATATGCAGATTTATTATTTTCATGCACAACAAACAACAATGAATTGAACATTTCAGATGATGATGTTTTCAAATGGGAAATTTTAAAAATGTACTTATATCACAGATATTCCTGATGTATTTTTGAACAAAACATGAAATATTAAGGAAAAGCCACCAAGGTTTTTGTACTTTAGAGAGGGCAGCTACATATAATTTTCCACAGCTGGCTTAAAATTATAAATTGTTTAATTCAAGTGCCAAACACAGACTATGACATAATTTGGGAGATGTACGCAGCAGGTTTGTCTTTACATCCACAGTCAGTTTGGACATTTAACAAGTTTTAACTACAAGTCTAATACATGTTACAGTACCAGTGTTCTACAGTTTAGATTCCAGTAGACACTCAGCTTTTGAATGACACGGATTTGCAGTGTCTACATTCTTAAACAGTTGCAAATAAGATGTTATGAAGTTCTGAAATGGCTACACCTGAGTCCAGTGAAAAGTGCTAAATATTAACTCTAAAGAGAGAAACATGTCCTTCACAATCCTACTAGCAGCATGTAGTAAATATCAACATAACTGCTTTTTACTAGTTACTTGGCATCACAAAGAATAACAAGCAACACAATAATCTATTTATCTAGAAACCTTACACAGAAGAGTAATTCAAACAATACCTTTACATAACCTAATGCGATGGTAAGTACTCAGTGCTCCCAAGTAGAAGTGTCATGAATCAATTGTTCTAAGAAACATTTCTTTCATGCAGCATCAAGACCACACAGAGAGCCACACAGCAATATTCAAAGCCATCAAAGCGGCTTAGGCCTAGACAGCTGCACATTTCTGAAAAAAATCTTTTTGACTGTCAGATAAAACACACAAGGTGATGTACCAAGCAGCCAGAATTCCATCCGTCAACTGGGTCACCCGAAGAAAGCAAAATACCTGATGATACAAAAGAATGCACAACAAAGATAAGAGAATGAAAAAACTTTGTAGCTTCTGGACAGTGAACTTGAATCTTGTTAAAAAAGAATTGCAATTCATGGAAATCAAAATAAATCTGGCACAGGCTAAGACCGCTTGCTTAGCGAGTTGAGATCGCCCATGCACCACGCTTAGCAGGCGTCTTAGGTTAAGACAGCGTGCTTGGCTTAACTGCGGTCTTAACTCGAGTTAAGACCGCCTATGCACCGGAGCCCAGATGCGGATATGTGGCGTGGAGCTGCCGTCGGAGAGGGTGGCTCCCAAGTTCTTGAAGCTTCTTACTCTTCGAACTGTACCCCGTTTATCTCTGCTTTGCCGCTGCCATTGATAATAACTTTATTTTTTTTAGTACTGGTTTTCATTCTACATGCGTTCAAACTGTCAGTCTGTTGGTGAGGTCTTGCAGTCTTTGTTAGTACCTGCTAGCAGATTTACATCGTCTGCAAAGCGTAGGTTTCAGATTAGCCTTCCACCAATTGAAATGGAAATATGATGGTCATGGAGGGTTTCGAATATGATGTTCTCCAAGAATATATTAAACAGCCTGTTCTTCTGCAAGTAACTTTTCTGCAGTGGTTCTAGTGCGGTTCTGTATCACCTTCAGCATGACTTTTTCTTTCGTGGCTGATAAGGCTTATGGTTCTGTACTTTTTGGCACTGTCTGCTGTTTCCTTTTTTGGTAAGGGGTATGATTAGTGACTGTGTCCATTCTTTTGACCATTCCTTTCGTTTCCAGACTCATTGGCACAGAAGAGTGAAGGCCTTTGTAGTTTCTTCCCCACCCTTCTTGGGCTGGCACATTATCAACTTTCCTCCCTTCAGATATGTACAGTTCTTTTGATCTCTTCCCGTAGCTGAGACATGTATAGAGAAACGCCTGCTGGATACTGGTGTACAGCTGATGACGGCTCCGGTCACCTTCCTGTGCACGAGAAAGCTCACGCCGTACTCATGTCTGGCGTCCTCTCCAATGTACCACAGTTTGTGGCCGTCGTCCGTTGTTGTTTCGTTGTTGAGTTATGAACAAATCCTGTCCATCTGACGTCCGCCTGATTTAGCTCTAGTGGCACACTTCTCGCTGACCCCATACTGGTACTAACGTTGAACATTATACACTTGTAGCGCCCAACTCTTCTCCAAGTGAACTACAGCCGGTAGTCGGCTTGGTCATGAACACATAGGCGCTGGGCCCTGGCCGGTACTTTCATCGTGGAAAGTTTTTGTCCACTGATGTCGTATTAGCATCAGGTTTTTCTGTAGAGTTTATTTTTCCCAAGGTTTCCCTAAAGGCAGTGGGGCCATTTTTTCTTGCCTAGGATTCTAGTGCAAAATTGGTGATGGTCGTCTGTGTCGATTGCTTCCCTTGCCGGGAGATGAAAAATTGGTGGTAGCGGTGAGCACATTAAACTAGTCACATGGTCTTTAACTAGCCAATCACTGAATCAAAATGTTAAGTTTTGGTCTTATGCAAGACTATGCCTGAGTGGTTGAAACATTTACAACATTGAAAAAAATGAATAAAGTACTAGACGAACCTACTTTTCTATTTAAGACGCCTGTGTGGACCGCTTCCCTTGCCAACAGATGGCAAAATACGCCTTGTGGCGGCATCCTGGGCTTTGGACTTGACCGGCCGGCGAACTCATTTAATCAAGCCTACTGTTCGATAGCGCAGCTTACTCATAATCTGTGGCTTACCCAAGTGAGTGCTCAAAGCGGGTGTGGACTGCACCAGGGTAGACGAAGTCACAAGTCCCCATCTGTTTCAAGTACCTCAGTCTCTGGAATTCTGGGGTGTCTATGATGGCGACACAAAGAGGATGAAGCTCAATGTGACCGTGCACCAGATCGTTTACCACCTGACAGAAAAATTATCAGGGATCAGCCAGCATAAGGAAGGGATAACTTCTGTTTGACATTTTATTTTTCACAATGTCATCTCTCATTTTCTTCTTTCACCCTTCACTCTTTCCATAAGACTGTGAAATTATTACTCTTACAAAACTCATCCCAGCCCACAGTGTCTAAGTGGAACTTCAAATTTGATTGTCTAGATTGGAAAATAGTTTTTATGATGTGCTATAAAATTACCCTTGACCCCCATTTAAAATTGTTCCAAGCGGGATTATTGCACAGGATTCTCCCGACAAAAAATTTCTTTCAATTTGTACACTAGCTGATTCTCATATGTTGTGCCTATTTGATGAGATAGAAACTTTAGAACATCTCTTTTGGCATTGCCAGGTTACCCAAAGATTTTGGAAAGAACTCATAGACCTGTTACACTATACGTGCACACACTCAATGACAATTGCATTAAGTGAAGAAATTAATTTTGGTGTGGCTCCAAAAATACTAACAGATAAAGTAATGAACATTATTATAAGGTTTTTTTATCTATAAAAGCACTCTCCAGTAATTCCTGCTGCTCAGAGCTTTAGATAACGCCTAAAACACAGATTTTTGACAGAAAAGGCTGCTTTCCACAAGGTAAACTTCGTCGTTCACTACAAGGTAAACAGGGACAAAGAATTTAAACAACATGGGCATTTATATCAAACACTTGCAACATGATATCTAGTCTTTCTCGGATACGGTTTGTATGTATTTATATTCTATACCACAGTCCTAATAAACAAGAAAATAATGCAAGTAAACAGCAACATTACATTTGAGTTGAGTTTTTAACAAAGAAACCCTTTAGTTAGCTACTTGTGAAGTAAGAATGATTACATACTTTTAAGCTATGTGTTGCTGCGGTCTGTTTCTAAAATAACAGGAACTTTGTATAGCTGGCTTCTACCAAGCAAATTAAATCTAATATAACCTATTGTATAGTATGTTACAAGGGCAAAAAATGGCCTGCAAGACTAGGAAAAGCTAAAGCAAACACTGAAAACAAGAATCTTTCTAGGCTTTAATGTGTGTATGTACATTTTTTACTTGGGTATCTACATGTTGGTGGGATGGGATCTAGGAGAGAAAAGGACCTTGTGTACATTACCATGGATTGCCTGCTCATACTGTCATACTGCTGTACTACTTTAATTTAATATGTTGTGCTTTAATTCTTTTGTAACAAAGAAAACATTTGAGTTAGTTGTTTGTGAAGTTATAATGGTTATATACTTTTAGGCTAGGCGTTGTTGCAGTTTATTGTCATGCTCAATAGCAGAAACTTTCAAAGGTTCTATCAAGCAAATTAAATATTTTATATAGTATGTTGCACAGGGCAAAAGATGGCCTGGAAGACTAAGGCATGGGTGTATGTACATTGTCTTTTTTGTGTATATGTGTATGGGAGGGGATTTATAAGAGAAAAAGACCGTGTGAACAATTTTATTAATGTGCTATATGAGTGTATTTATGTTTTCTGTGTAAAAAACAAGCAAGAGAACAACATCGCTCTTGAGCATACCGACATATTACATATTATTAGAATTAAAGAAAATTAGAAGCTTAATTTGATCTCGAGTAAATAATTTAAACATTTAACTTTATGTTCACTTCTTGCATAAGTTCAAGATAGTTTTATATTAATCTTAAAAGAGTTTAATATATTCTTTTCGCGCTTTGCCAACAGTCACTCAACAGTGAACTTTTCCTTTTTTGTGAAATATCTTTTCCTTTTATTTCCTTAGTCGTTATTTAACAATCTGTCAGATACCTTTGCCTTCTGTGTGTCTTTCTCCTGTATTAGAAACTCTTTAATCTTCAGATGAAGAGTTTTATCTCTGAAATATAAAGTAACAAAGTCAATATTAGAAATATTATTTATTGTATTATTAATGTGACCAACAGTTTCTGTGTGTGTGTGTGTGTGCTTCTGTGTGAGTATTCTTCATGAGCATTTGCAGAGAATCACAATTTTGATTCTAGGATTGACAAAAAAGTACACTAATGCTTTTAAAAACCAACATAAGTTATGGAAATAATGAAGTGTAAATAATTATCAAAAGTGACAAACAAAGGAACGAGCTTGCATTAGGAGTTCGGTTAAAGATTTCTGGCTAAAATAAAATTACCCTTTTAGTGCCTCTGAGACTGAAGCCAAGTTCTCTTTCCCTGGGTCATCGGATTGAACATCAACTGTCCACTCACGTAAAGGTTCCTTGCCTTCTGTTTCACCGTCATCTTTTCTGTTATCGCCAACTGATGTCTTCTTAAATGATAAGAGAACGTTGGAACGTTGATTAATGCAAAGAAATTGATAACAATGCGTTCTTATTGAATGAACATATTTGTTAATAATAGCCAAACAGAAAGCTACTTTCACACGTTGCTGACATTTAGTCATGCTGCAAGTCACCTCATATAATGTAGTATTGACTAATTGAATTGTTGACTTCATCTTGCTTCTTGCATGATGATGTCATCAAGAACAGCGGTGATCGCCTCTTCAAAATGATTCTTCTGAAAGTTTTGTTGTGTGATAATAGGGTTATGGCTCTTCACTTTCCTTTGGCAGTTTGAAGATTATGCTTTTTTCCATTCATCTGGTATTTCTTCAGTATACCATATTTTATGGAAGATCTTGCAAAGTAATCTGTCATTCATCACTTTACTACATAACAATCCATTCATCAATTTATTATATAATCCACCCATTCATCAGTTTATAAATAAGTAGTTCATCAATCTATCCATTGATCTATTCGTCAATTCCATCAGACTATCCATTCATCCAGCCAGCAATTACCAGTTCATTCAAACAAATCTTTATGTCATTCATCAGTCTATCAATTAATCCATTCTTTTATCAGCGATTCATGCATTCATCAATCAATTTATCGATCCATCTATCCATCTATTAATCCATCCATTCTTTGATTAGTCCATGCATTTGTTAATTTCTTTATGAAATATTTCATCCCGTCCAGTAAAGGATCTATAAAGTAATTAATCTATTAATAAATCCGTTCATTCATTATTTATTTATCCATTAATTTATCAAATAATTCACAAATTCAATATAGGGTAATTTTTTTGGAGGGAGGGGGATAGAACAAAGGTAATGTCCCTACTATGACGTAAGCTAGACCAGCGGAGGCGACGAAAGTAGTCATCAGTCGTCTTCGTGTTTTTGTTAACGTGCCGGCCGGTTGGACGATCTGAAAAAACCCAATACATTATAAAGATAAATAAACGTGTCTATTTCATTATACATAAATATATATAATATATTATATTATTTAATTAATACGATTCAGAATTATTTTAGCTTAGTAAAGACTCCAATCTATATGCTTTTTTCTACAAGCATGATTAGTATAATTTAAAAGCAGCATGAAATGTACATGTGAAATCTATAGACATAAAATGAAAAGGAAGAAGCAGCTGGTGGTATCATTTTTAATGTTGTAGATTTATATGGCGTGTTTGGAAAATTTAATTTTATCTGCTTTTTCTCTGAGACGAAAGCAAGAAAAATAACTTACTTTAGAGGTGAATTTTTGGTATCTGAGAAGAGAACCGCCAAATAGCTGTCTGACTATGCGGAGCATGGTTTAGTCTGATGGAAAACAGCCTGCAACGTCTGTTAAAATTAGAAGGACATGTTTTTATTTTTCAATATTCTTTACTAGGTATACAAAACACCTTTACTGGTTTGTAGGTTTACAGAAGATTACCTTCCCCCCCCCCCCCACACACACACACAAAAAAAAGAAAGAAGGAGAAACACGTAAACTCCAAGAGCATATTACACCTGCTTGGACAGTAAAATACGGTCGCTTTCCTCCTCGTCCCCCTGATGCCTGGCTAGAGCTGTGCACTGGGGTGTAGTCTGTCTGTATGTTGACGGAAGCTGGATGTGAGCTCAATCAACCTGTGTTGCCGGGGAGCAGTCATTGCTCTCTGACGTATATAGGTATGGTTTTCAATACGTTCGGCTAAATCGAGGAGGGGAAGCAGTAAGCAATTTTATTAAATGTTTTGTCATGTGGTAACTTAAATGGGGAAGTAACAATCGCCCCAATGAGGGTCGAAGGTATTTTATTGACTAGCGTGAGGGCCCTGATGCAAGAAATGGGGGGAGGGGTGGCTTATGTGCCAGTGTAGAGAATTTGTATGCGGTAGGAGCGCAGAGGTGTTGAACGTGGGAGACAGCCCTAAGTGGTCACAGCAGCCAAGCTCGACCAGCCGGCTGGCAGAATCGTCAATGACGTCTATGAAGAGAGGGACACTTCAGGGGCTCCCACACCTGTCCGACAGGTTGACAGGGAGTGGGGGTTAGTCACCTGTCTACCATGCCACTGCATTCGGGGTGGAGAGTCAGTAGGGTGGTCGTTCTCTTGTCGACAAGACTGCTTGATAGGCTGGGGAGTGAGTGACCAATTGCATCTCTTGTTGTCTGTGTATAAGAATGCATGAAGTAAAATAGGGAATAGAGAACCGACAGGACACTTCTCTTCACGGCATCAGGGTGGATGGAGCAAGTGGTCAGCAGTCGAAGCGACTTCAGCATCTCTAACGTCAACTTCACTTGTACCTTGAGACCGGGTGTAAAGCCAAGAAGGTGAGACTCGGGAGGAAGGTCGCATGGGTTAGAGAACCTTTTGCTAAACGCGTCAGGACAGCCTGCTGTCGTCGTAGAAATCAACGGGCTACGTGACCAGGGTTTGCACATCCTGAGAGAGGACTTGCACTACCCTTGAGAAGTGGACGTTTGACGCCAAGGCCAGAAGTAATCTTTTTCAAATGAGGAGAACGTCTGCTGAGTTGGGCGCCCTCTAAAGAACCGGAAAGCTTTGCATCAAGGTGGTGTTCGTCTGCGGTTGTACGTGGCATATCAGTCGTCGAAGGCATCGCGTGTGTGTCCCTGGACTGGGACAGGCTCGACTCTGTGTCGCCGGGCGCGCAGTCGTCGCTCTCTGACGAGGTTGGCAGATCGGGAGGGAAGGACGACGGACAAGGGGAGCAACACTTTCGGGGGGATAGTCAGCAGAGGGCAGTGACTGTCGGTTGGAGTATTGGTCTCCACTAAATAACCATTGTGAACTCTCAAATACGAGAACAGCTTTAACAAACAGCCACAGAATAACTGCCAGCAGAACCGGTCTGCACAGTGACTCATTGACGTCCTCACCTCATCGATTGTTATGTATGCCTATGAACTTTGGTGTTTGTCGCAAACTCGATATGGTCGACGTGTGAGCACATGGACATGTTATGGATACAGCATGCTTACGAAGATAAAATAGATGCAGCTCTATGAACAGATTATTTTTAGCTGGTGTGAGTGCAGATCAACTTCACAAATGTTTGTGTAATACAACTGGAGCATGGCGCCAGATCAATATGATCCCGGTTAGAGGTTTCGATTAACTCCACCTGGAAACCGCCCGGGTAACCTGACGGTCCCAAGCCCGGATGAAGGAGGAGGGTTGGGCGTGGGGCTAGCAGCAAAACCCTGTAAACCAACCCCTGCTACAGAAACCGCAAATTCATTGAAAATCTACATTCGTTATCAATATAAAATCGGGTGAAACATTTTGGACACTCATGCCGATATCCATATATATCCATGCCGATGTCACTGATGTTAACATAATGAATTCCAACTGTCACCTCCAAAGAGGCCATTTTCTCTACAAATGTTTTTTCTGTGTTGAAAAAAGGTATCTTGGTCAAGTGCTCGACCACCAAATCTGCTTACATCTAAAGTAGAAGTAATGAACAAATTAAGTGAATTCAATTGACTACAACCTACCAATGGTGCGACTTACGTTATCTAAAAAAACATTTCTAGCATACTTGTTTAGAAATAAGTAAATCAATAAGATTCGGTGATAAATGTAGCTGGATTTCTTCAAGTTTGGTCTGTTCACTTATATGCTTTAATGAAACTTTTATTTTGTAGTCGTTACAGGGATATATGTGTGCATGTATGTGTGCACCTGGTTGCCAATATGTATACATGTCTGTATGCGTTTTATTAGTATTTACAATAAGGGTTTTGTGCATTCTGGTTAGCACTTATTTGCATTTGTAAAAAATACTTTCACGTTCTCTGTATACCCGCGTGTGCGCATGCAAGGAACATGAAGATACTTCTAATCTAATGAAGATATTTAAAGCAGAATGAAGACTCCTGTGATGAAATACGTAAATCACAAATCTTAAATTGCGTTTCACAAGCTAACAGTGTGAATAGTGCCATAATAATGTCTCTGTCACACATATACGTACACGCACACACAAAATGGTGACACGACCTTTTCACATGTACACAGGAATAGAAAATATGAAAAAAGAAAAGAGAAAGTCAGCAGTGTGTATTCTGTAAAAACAACTTAACAAGATCACACGATTTAAACTAGTTTCAAACAATGAAAATTCATTCACCTGTTAAAAAAGTAATCAAACTGCCTGAACATACCTGTGATCAGCACAACAGGAACGAGGCAAGGAAGAGCGACACCTTAGTTGCCAGCAGAACCGGTCTGCACAATGACATCTACCCGCCCTTCACCTATTAATACTGAGCACTACTATCGATCTTGGATAGAAAAATAGTCCCCTTTATAGACTTGTTATTTTTTGTTATTTGAGTTCTTTTTGGGGCAGATCAGCTTTGCAAATGTATAACAGCAAATTAACATTTTAGTCGTGTCAATATCTAAACAAAACTACAAATGGAAGTTAGTGCGTTTGACTGGGTAGTATAGACTATCGCTGGTTTCAGAATAGGTAAGAGATAAGATAAGATAAGATAAGAGATAAGAGAATACTTTATTGATCCCTAGAGGGCAATTCAGTTGCAGCTCGATTATGTATATTATGTATATTAAACCCACAGGCAGTCGTGTTGCAGTCATTCATACCAGCTCGATAAAAGTCATACATGATTGCATGCACATCACATTCATAATCCATTCAAAAGTCTGACGGCTGAAGCAACAAAAGACAGCCGCAGTCGGTTTGTCCTGCATGCAGGCATACTATATCGGCGACCTGATGGGAGCTGGACAAGCTCACCCGACAGAGCATGCCTGTCATCACGAAGGATGGCAGACACTTTCAGAAGAGTCCTCCTGTTATACAGATCCTGAAGAGAACTCACATTAAGTTCTAGAAAGTTGTCATCGCACCAAACAATGAATTCTTCCAAAGCAACACCGTGAGTATGCACCGGCCCGCTAAGGAGAGACAGCAGTGCAGTGTCATCAGAGAATTTGACAAGATAGTGACCCTCATGACTACTGCGACAACTGTTGGTATACAGGATAAACAGAAGCGGGGATAGAACACATCCCTGAGGTGAGCCGGTGCATGTGGTGGTTAAGTCGGAAAAAGTGCCATTGACAAGAACTCGTTGCTGCCTGTCGACCAACACCTATTGTATGCGTGCGTGCTTGTGCATGTTTCTTCATTTTTGCTTCTTGATTGCCTTTTTCGAACTGAAAACTATGTATCCGATTATACACTGTCAGACATAAACACACAGGTCATTTTTAATAGACAACAATCAAGCAGGATTGTAGACGTGGTCAGAAAGCCCAACCCACACCAGAAAATGTAGCAGTCAGTGGACAAAAGAAGACAAAAGTGCAGATTGCAGAATAGGGAAAGGAGAACACTTTCCACTTTGTAGGCCGCTTTTTAAAACTTTAATTAATTTAATTAAAGGCAACCCTGTCACCTTGCGTCCTTTGGTGTTGGGGAGGTGTTAGGGTCATCACGTGTATCGGGACAAGCTTATATGATGTCTTACCTTCACTAACTATTTACAAAGTCAGCTACCTAGCCCACAACCCACCCCCGGCCTCCTCATCATTCGCTAGTGAAACGAAAGGAAAACACGCGTTTCCGAGAAAAGGACGACATCGGGTGCAGCGGGTGTCGATACCCTGCTCAGTGCAGGCCGCAACACGTCTGGTGAAATCCTGTTTACGAATGTCACGCGCATGAAGACATTTTTCTGCAGCCAGTCGTTAACTTCCAGGTCGATAGGATCCGGTAAACTGCTGCCCACATAAAATGTCTCTCAAAGAACGAGCCCTTCCATAAATAAATCCCACATCGTACCCAGAAAGTAAAATAAAATAAAACACATTTTTCAAAACTATTATAGAACTTGATAAGGGCACAAACCTTGAGTTAGACTAAGGGCTTTGTTTATTTGTATGACCTCCACAATAGTACTTATCCAGAATAATCATTTAGTCTGTTCTCTCGAAAATTTCTGTCTTATCGTGATTAAATATTGTCTTTTGTGAAACGTAAACTTTGAACTCTGTACGTGTGAATGTGGAGAAGCACTTGCTTTGTTAGGTGTTGTTGTGGGTGTTTATGGATGTGTTTTTTGATGAAGACTTTGCTTCTTTGCTCTATACAGTCTCAAGTATATTTTTGACAGGGAGGGAGAATCAGAGTGCTCCTTGTTTTAGCAGCTACTAACGAAGGGACACTCTAAACACAGACATGCTAAACCAGCAACAATACATCACACAGCATTACATCTGTTTCAATGATAATGCCATTCATGCCCATGACTATTTTAAATGAGCTTCTCTTGAATAAAGTAGTAAATCTAACATTGACAATAAAATTACAGAAGACCTGAAAATCCAAGAACCAAAGAAACCCATCAGAAATAAATGCTGATGCTGTTTCACAGTTATCCAACAACGAGCTGTCGATAAACTCAACTTGAAAATCGTTAAATAATGCTTTAAATAATGCGGTAGATCATCCTAAGTCGGTCACTGCTGGAAACGTTTACAGAAGAAAGTAACCCTGGGACAAAATACTTTTATGACAAACTCGTCTGACAGCACCGACTACCACTGCTAATTAACAGCATACCTTTCTTACTCCGTCAGTTTAACTTGGGCATAGCCAGTGCATGCTAAGTGTAAACAGAAACGATTACAGTAATAAGTATTATCTAAAACTTCTTATTGTGTGCAAAGAAAAAAGCAGTGACGAGACAAGCGCATGACCTCTGTACCATTGGTCTCTGTCTCACCTCGCCTTGGTTTGCTCCAGAAATGTCAGGAACGATAACACACTTCAGGAAACTTGAGCTGTTTGCTTTGTTTGTTGTGCGGTTACCTAGCGATGCAGCAGATTTATTGATTTCCAAGGTTTGTCACAACAGTAGAACTGTCCGACCCTGCTGTGCTCACATCTCTTTTACACACACACACCAAACACACACACACCCCACACAATGATACATTCGATTCCATTGATCACTAACAGCAGCAGTTTGCCTGATTCGCGCGCGTGTGTGTCTGTCTGTGTGTGTGTGTGTGATGTGACAGGTGTGTCCAGTGGTTCTATAGTCTAGAAATTATCTTCCAAATCATTGAGTCACCCAACATTGCTGCTCAGTGGGGAAGGAGTTCGAATCAGTGCAACTGCCTGTGGGGTCAAAATACGTCAGTGTAGGTAACTTTACTGTAATTGCCATGTGTTCCCGAGACTGAGTGGTTTACAGCTTACATCGCCTGTAATAAATTCTCTCTTCACCGACTTCAAGTACATAATCTTGGGGAAGATCATGAATAACCACAAAGCATTCTGTTAATATTAGTTTTTTTAATATCTCTGCTATTTATCTTTATTAAAGGAAAACGTAGCAAACATATTTTGGTAAATTGCATTTTATTCAATTGCATAAAATAAGACATAACACAAGAACCAATAAATGTTTTTTACTGTCCACTGGATTCCTTTTGTATTATTTCTAGCTTATGAAAACAGCAAATATTTCAAATGAATGCAAGCTGGTAACGAGAGTTAGTCTTTAGTTCAAAAGTCACACGTGCAGAACTCTACAAGGCTCGACTCTATATTTCAGCCTAAAAAGCTTGCAAAAAAGTAAAACGATTTAAAGTTAATTCAAATATATATATATATAAAGTTTAACTGTGATTATATATCGTGGTACTAAAATCTCCCTCGTATACACACAGACCCAAACTCATGAACAATTCTTTGATGCTGTTGAACAAGAGTTGAAGACCATCATCTGGTTTCTTGGTCAGACTACGGTGCTGATGTACCTGCAGCCTGCTGAGAGCGTTTCTCCTCTTCCACTTCTGGAAAATGTTAACATTAGAATATTAGAATAGTTCTTATAAACTCTTAAAATTACTATGCACTTCATTTTTCTAGTTCAAACTATTTCTGGATTTTTCATGAAATAAACATGTATACAGTATAGAGTAAACATTTTACCATCACGAAATGTATCCTTGTTCAAGATGATGACTTTAATGAAATGATTAGATATTTGTACCTATACTGGGAAGAGTACAAAAGTACATGCTTTGCTTTGAATGAAGTTTATAGAACCAAGACTATGGGGAACTTTTAAAAGACCATCACAAGCAAAAGAGATGCCTTTTTAAACAGATTAACATCAGTTTAATAATTATTTTAGAGATAATCAACTTGACGGTAATCGATTTAAATGATGCATTTCTTTTGGTTGTGAAATTAGTTTACATAAT
Organism: Pomacea canaliculata; assembly: GCF_003073045.1. Taxonomy (NCBI): domain Eukaryota; kingdom Metazoa; phylum Mollusca; class Gastropoda; order Architaenioglossa; family Ampullariidae; genus Pomacea; species Pomacea canaliculata. The sequence goes on along the minus strand of NC_037601.1, from coordinate 14,511,347 downwards.
GTAAGATACATTAAGATAAGGTAAGATGGTTAGGGAGTGTGGGTTAGTTGAGCTTGTCTAAATAACGATATTCACAAGACAGTATCTAACCCAGTGATCGGCATACCCGTCTCATATTCTTCAATCTTAAACACTGGGCACACTTTCATCCCAGAGAGGCAATGGGTGAAATAAACAGAATAAAATTACCCTTGATAATGTCTGGGAAAAGACTGTTGAGAAGATCCTCCTTTCTTTTACGGATTTCCTTTGTCTCACTTGGGACAGGCTTGAGATAGACTCGGAAAAGATGTTCTTGATAGTTTTTTTCCGGGAGAAAAAGTTTCACCTACAAAACGAAAGGTAGACATGTTTTATTACATGAACTCTAAATGTAGCCCTTTTTATGAAATGAAATTTGAAAACAGTATATAATTTATTTAGGTTAAGACTGTAGAAACAGAATTTCAGTTAATGGTCTTGAAGAAACAAAAGTTATGTATATTAGTTTCAACCTCACTATTTACTCATCTAGCAATTGATTGGTGGCCCCTATCTTTTCTCTCTTTTTTCTTTAATCATTAATTATACAAAATTAATAAATCAGAATACATTGTCATTAAAGAGTACAAGAACAGTTATTTGTTTATTGGATGAAATATGTCAATAGAAATAAGTGATCGAAACTGCCATTAAATGCCGTGCAGCCACCAAGCTCTTATCAATCCTCGCCATGAATCTGATAAAGGTTATTTCTCTTCTCACCTCAGTCTGATGGATTGGTATTGCCGTCCCGTGGTCTTTCTTTCTGTAGAAAAGCTGTTGTTCTAGAGGATTCTCGCCTTTGTTGCCAAAGTCGAGGCTCACTAGCTGTAATAAAAAAGATAACAAAGATTCACAGCAGCTTTTCTCATACCAGCTTTCAGACCTAAAGAGCTCGTATAAGACAAAGTCATAGAAAGGAACATTAAAGAGCTTCTCCTAATAGTGACCATGTGTGATCATGTGTAGTATTATTCCTCTGAAAAAATGTATCAGTCTGACTCTCCAGAGTATTTGTTGTCGATTGTTCTAATGTGTCAATTTAATCTACACTTGTTATGTTTTACTTAATATAATACGGTTTGGTTCCTGACTGTCATAGTCCATTTAATTATATCTTTAAATGGATCAAATTATTCAGGTTGAGTAGTAGACATTTAATAATCTTTTACTCACCTTTACTCGGATCTGATCTTTGCTAATTTTTGACTTTTCGGCAAGTTCTTTTTTGATCTTCTGTCGATCATCCTTTTACAAAAGATAAATCTTGAGTCATAAAACCTTTAAAGGTGCAGTCATGGTTAAATATATTCTGTTGTAGACTATATCACGACTCATATTTCTTTCAAGCCTTGATTCGTGCAACAGTTTTATTAGTAGCTCCTTAATCTACATACATATCTTTCTTAGAAATAGTATTTTTACAGAGTAACAATAACTTTTTATGCTATGGATAGTATAATAGCATTTGTTCTTATTGCTCAGTCTTACAGTAGTCGTAAATACAACACGCTCCATTTACACTAATTTTTTTTTCTTGGATTATCTGCTATTCACTTTCATTTAATTTAATAAATAAAGTTCAATGAAAAATTTAAAGAATGTGTAATTCTCACTTTGGTAAAATCTTTTGAAGGCTTGCTTTCTGCCACACATCTGAAGAGATCTCGCGAGTCAAAGGCCTTGAGTAGTTCTCTCGACTCTGCAAGTTGTGGGTCTTTACTGACTCGGATCACCTGCAGAACATCGTCGGTGAGGTTTGTGTAGGCGTGCATGTCGTCGATGCATTCTTCTATTGTCTTGTCCTGTCTGTAAGAGGTAAAACAAAGCAACATGTCAGAATATATACAACTGAAAGGTTTACAAGAAACACATTTATCAACACCTGTAAGACATCTATTGTACTAAAACAGATTAAACAAGTATTTATTTACGTTTACAGCCAAAATATTCAAATATATAGCATTTGCGTAAAGTCTTCTCTCCCATGTCGTTGAGGATTATTATCTCAGAATATCATATTTCTGACATAATTATTTTCTCCTTTACATACAGTAAGCAATTTCAAGAAAAACCAGATTCAGAATTAAGTCTTATGACAGCATCAAATGTGTTTAAAAATTGACTCTGAAAAGTATATCATCCCAAATAGGAAAGGAAAGAAAATTCAAGACCTTAAGCAATAGTAAACGTAAGTAATATATAATCAATATATACCAATGATTTATAATCAATCACAGCTATTTAAAAGCAAAACAGCTATAAGAAGAATTTTACCAACCCGTCCTTGCCAGGAATGAACTTCACGTCTTTAGCTTTAAATAGAATCTCCGCAATCCTAGCAATAAAATAAAACAGTGCAGCATTGAAAACTTTTGTTTTATGAGAAAATACACTTTTATTGAAGGTGCAAATAAATATGATCCTCATACAAAGATTGAAACACGTTTAACTGTACCTTCAATAACATTTATTCGGATGACACGAGCATGTCACCATGTTACCATGGATGTGCACCCCCACCAACTCACTCACTCCCCGCCCACGCATATATTTTCTGTACAAATACATATCCACCCACCCAAACACACATACACGTGTAGATAAAGACTTACGTATATTCCACACCGCACTTCACTTTGTGCTGGTAAGCCTTCTTGTGCAGGGAGTGGCGAGTTTGAAACAGCTGGTAGATATTAACAGCTTCCTGTGACAGATGGCGTTATTGTTCATTAATCAAATAAATTTGTTACGTATCCAGTATCCTGCCACTCTTTTATGAACAATTTCAGAAAATAGGAATACGTTCTACAGAAAAGATTTAACATCCTGCTACAATGGGAATAATTAACATCATCGCCCTTCTGGTTCCTGCTAATGATGCATGTAAAACCTATTGTCCGAGTTTGCATCCTTATTTTTGTAAACTCACTTTATCTCGGGGACATAGTCGCATTTCCCCATCAGCGTCTTGGACCACGCGGGCAAAGTTAATGAAGCGATCGTGGTCAAAGCTACTGCGCATGCCAAGGAGAAGACAGTCCCTGGCGATGTAGTCCATTTTGTCCACGTCCACCTCACTCCTCTTGTTGGCCACGATCTGTTGGAATTTCCAAGATCATAATCATAATCATCATCATCATCACCACCACCACCTCCACATTTCTTGATTACGAGATAAGCAGACCTGCCAGTTGAGCTAGAGCGCCGGTAGTGTTCATTTAAAACTTTTTCATACTACCGTGGAAATAGGTAGATTTGTTGTTAACCGTAGTCCTTCTTCCAATCCCGTTTAGTTTTATTTATCTCATGCTTCTGCCTAATCGTGTAATGATAATGAGAAAGACTGGGACTTCAACAAGTCTTGGCTTCCAGCAGATTCACACAAGTACCAGTGAGTCCATACTTACCTCATACAGGAAGTTTTTCTCAGGTCCTCGACCATCATCTAGCTTTTTCTGAAGACAGTGGAAATAATCCATGAGCAAAAATTGTTTGCGCGATACAAAAGATGAAATATCCACACACGTGTTTTATTGCCATATAGAATATACTTATGCATCTGCACAAGTGGATGAGTTTATGCTTATGATTTACATGCAACTAATTGCATGGATTTGAATTATGGAAAAGTACCTCATGTACTGACATACAGCTTCCCAATATCAGGACAATATCAGTTGGGAGAAAATATTTGCTCTTCATCAGATAAAAAAATGAGTTATATTAAATTTAAGTTTCCTTTCATTTTAGCGTCTTCAGCATTTGGCCAAAGAATAGAAAAGGTTTCACAATCTCGGTTGTTTCATTTTGTTATCAAGACTGGCAAGGAGAATAAATGTCGGTATTGCAGAGGTCCACCCTGCTATGACTCTATACCTACCTTAAACTGAAATTTTTTCTCCAGTCCCTGACCACTGTCTTGATCTTTCTAGAGTAAAATAAATAGAAATCAATGAGAAAAAAATGTCCATGGAAACCTGCATAGGCGATACATGAACTCCACGTTATATGAATTGACACTAAGCTAGTCTAGACGGAAATTTATTAAAAGTTTATACATTTTCCCTTTTCCTCTTATAAATATGTTCACATGAACAAAAATACGTACGTGTGTTTTACAAGCCAAAAAGAGTCAAACCAAATCGTTATACTAATAAAACACAGTTTTAAAAATGTATATATATATTGTACATTTGAAACACATACTTTGTCTACACCAAACGGAGGGTTGATCAGATTCTTTATGAAATTCAGATTCAGATTCCCGTTTGGTCCAGCGTTTTCTTTGCCCAGAATCCCGTATTTAATCATCTCTTCTTTCAGATGACTGTTCTGCTCGATCATGTGATCAAGCATGTCCCATGAGCCATCTTCGTGCTGACAATGTCAAACAATATCATCAAACTCAAGACAGAAACGGATGATCACTAGTACTCGTAAAATAAAAATGTCCTGGTGGGCATCTCTTCCAGTGTGTGTGTCTTGAACTTTTGTTGCGATATGGTGAGGTTTTCTTGTTAAACAATTCTTTACAAAATATAAATAAATTGTTGAAATTGTTAATATAGCACTAGACCAGAACGAATAAGTTTCTGGGGTCTATTAAATATTGACTTAATTGTCTATGAAATATTTATCTTTATATATCTAGGAAGCCAAGCATGAGGTCAACTCTTTTCAGAAAAAAATTATTATAATCCACACACTCTCTTCAATACTGACTCACTCAGCTTACACTTAGAATGATCTTTACCTTCCACCTTTTCTCCTTTATTTCACTTTCCTTCGCTTTTTTGCCCTTTGGTTTATTCTCTTTCTTCATACGATTGATGACCATGGTGTCAAACACGTGAGAAAACGGTCCTTGTCCCAAGTCATGACAGAGGGCAGCAATTTCTACACAAAGTACATCTTTGTTGTCGATATTTTCGGGATGCCTCTCTTGAAGTTTCTTGACCAGTTTTCTAGCCAGGTGGTAGACTCTTTAATACAAGATAGACACGATAATGTTGATGATGAGAAGAAACGATCACAGATGAATGCTGTGAGTACTTTTGACAACATTTCTAATTTTTAACAGACTATGATAAAAAAAAAACCCACACACATGAGGGTGAGATAAAAGCAGTTAAAAAGTAAGCTACCACTTTTATGTGTTCTATTAAATGGCGGAATTATTGTTGTTTTGTCAGTTTAACAGACGCACAGACTGACCGGCATGCAGGCAGAGAGATTCTGGTTTGCAAAGTTTTCATTCATTGTCGGTGAGCTTTGTATTTTCATGTTTGATTACAGGATGGTTTGCTCACCCAATGGAATGCTCAAAGCGGTTGTGTGCGGCGCCAGGGTAGACGAAGTAGCCTCCCCCGAGCTGCTTGATGTGACGCAGTCGCTGAAACTGGGGTGTGTCGACGATGACCTGGCATAACGGGTGGAGAGTGATGTCACCGTGTACCGGGTCGCTGAACACCTGAGACGATTCAAAGAAAGAAATAATTTGTGTTCTTATTTACCAACAGCATATACATGTGAGTTATGAGGGACATACAAAAGGTCAATGTGTAGTTGTTGAAATGAGATTTAGGTGAGAGATATTTAGGAGAAAAAATACAAAAATATTTTAAGATTACCTTCCAAGAAAATTCGGTTTTTTCCACCTCCGCCAAAACAGTCTCTGCAGCGTCCATCTTATCTACTTCTCTATCTCTTTGTCTCCCTGAAAACCATCTCATTACTTAGTACTATACATTAATACTACATTTTATTGTCTCACGCCACTCTTCCCTTCACTCAAGAAGTCTTGTAAGTACAGGGCATTCTAAAAAAATTAATAAAAGTTCAAGAGATCTTTTCAAATTCTTCTTTCTTCATTAAAATGTTCTTGCTAGAACAGTAAAAAAAAAAAAACAGAAAAAAATCACTAATTGATATGGAAGCAAAAGCGTAAAATGTCAATGCATTAACTTTCTGTTGTTGTGTATGTCGAAGACTAGTGATGGCTGCTTTAGCCATCTACCTAAATACTTTCAAGAAAATCAGATGAGGCCTGTAGAGATACCTCACAACTCCAGAAAACCCTCTAAATATGTGTTTTTCTTTACCACTGCTTTTGTACATATGGACCTTCCACTCTCATATGATACTTTACCTTATGTTTACTACAAATTATTCTCATAGTACTTAATTACTTCATTTACTTAGTTTATTTTTCCCCAGTAAAGGGCGAGGGTTACATGGAAAAAAGCATTTTCTTGATTATTTTACCATTCGTTAATAAAGAATTGTCATTGTCATTTATATACATATATCAAGAGAGAGAGATGTATACACTGCGTTAAAAAGTCCTCGTATACTGGAGAAAAAGGAAGAATTTTATGGAAACATCTACGCTACTAAAGAATCGTAACCCTGGTTAAAACAAAGGTTGTATCATTGACAAGATTGCCAAACAATTTCATTTACTTTATAAGCCTTGGTGGCTGTAACACTGTGTACGTACCTGTAATTAGCAGGACAGGAGCAATTCAATAACACCTCAGCTCCACAATCTGTTCTAATATACTGGTGGAGTACAGATTTTGCAGCGTAGTTGGCATGTGACCGAATCCAATCTGACTGTCACATGACAGGAGTCGTACCTGTAAACACATGCACGTGTCGACCACCATTGATTTTTGTCGATAGCTGCGACATAATCACCTTTGTGATTGTTTTTAAGTAAGAATATGGACGAATATCCCTTCCAAACAATTCTAGATAATTGCTCGATATTCTCAAGGTAACATTAAGCTACTGGTCCGAGTTGTATTATGAAGTGCAGTTCCGTGTAATAGTGTATAGTAATATACAGGAATTAAATACATCTTAAGAACCATTTAAAACAAATTCATAAAACAAATCTTTTTACAATTATCCGCGTCTACCATTTTGAGAGAAAATCAGTCAGATAAAGAATCACAGATAAAACTGTTAATGATCTACTCATTCCAACACTTCAAGAATGGCTGGACGTCAAAATGAGACACTTCATCTTTGTTGACAGAGGACAGATGTAACGATTAATATTTAAATGTAGAAATGTACAAAAATGAAATGAAATCAGTCTAATCAGGAGAAGATAGTTAAGGAGATCCTGTAGTTATAAATAAGTCGGGCATAAATTTAGTTTTTTAATCATCCCTTTCAGTTTCGATCCCCAGCTCATGAAGAGTTGATAAAAAGACACGAACAATCCAGCATGTAGAGAAATAACTTTTTATTACCTTTTTAAACTGAGGTCATATTTAAGACTAAAACTTACCGAGTGATGATAAAGACTTCGTGTGCATGGAAAGAGCACCGCTTATCATTTTTGTCATTATGGAATGCCTCTATCTGGTAAAACATACAGCTGATTTTTATTTTTAAAGCTACCAAAAGTAATGCTAAAATGTTAACAATCTTCTTCAAAAGTTCTAGTTTTGATGAACAGTAGACTTAAAGCAAATATGTGTGCGTACGTGAGAATCTGAGACTTTCTAGTTTGTTCTAGTCACAGTCCAATGAATCATCATCTTTGCAAGGTCGTCAGTCACAACCATCTGTCGCCAGGCTGGATGGAGGAGTGCAGTGTCCCAAGCTAACACAACAGAAAAATCTACAATCTGCGTCTGCTTAATTAACCTTCGACTAGGACACAGAAGTCGATTATTCAGAAGTAGTCACGGAAGGAATAAGCTTCTGCCCCGTTCGGTGCATCCCGGGGGAACTTGAGTCAGTAAAACTTGCTCACGTCCTCCATCGTGTAGATTTATCCATAGGCAAACTTTTCATACTGATGACAGCCCAGTATTTTCGTTATTTATTTATAATTATATTTCGTGACCCATGTCGTGGCCACGCCTTGTAGTCTCCACACATATATATATATACTGTGTGTGTGTGGTATGTGCAGCATTTTTATAGACGCTTTATTTGTCTTACATTCAAGAGTCCACACAAACATAAACAAGTAGAGGCAGAAACTTGCTTTATGAGAATTTTGTATTTAATTTTAAATTTGCAAACTCTTCCTCGCTATTGCATAAACATAAATCCATCAAAATAGGAACAAGCTCATCACTAATTAAAATCAAGTAAAATATTGCACCGGGCTCTGATATATATTTAAGCAATATAGTCATTTAAATCTACCTTAGAAATGAATCACAGTCTGTATCACGCTACAGTCTGTAGCAGTCCCCTTAATTGTTTCATTAGCAAACTGACAGCAAGGCTTTGAAGTCTCTTACTATGCTGCCTTGCTTGTGTTAGAAACTTTTAATAAATGAAGTAGGAAAAATATACTGAAAGAAGAATGACCCCAAACTTCAAAACTGAGTGGTGCAAACAAATATAGCAATGAAAAATTCAAAGCCTATCTACAAAATGACATATGTAGCAGAAACAACAACATATCACAACCACAGTGTAAAGCAATATATAACAGTACATTTTATAATAATTAAAAATGCTTTGGGTATCCCAGTGTACCAACAGTTAAAAAAGCGCACATTGCACATTGTTGAGGATGTCCTGTAAACTGATCCACCCGTTTTATCAAGGACTCCACCTAGAAGAATACTTTGAAACTTGTTCCTTGTTAGGCAAGATGAGCAATATGCGAGATTAAAACTTATGATCCGCATTATCACAACAAATATGTAAGGACTGCATGGGAACAAATTATTAAACTATGTCATTACTGTCGGCAAGCTTACACGACCAAGCGAGACCGCATTTGTTTTCTTGTTTTCTAACTTAGAGATATGCTTGCAATGTTTATAGTGGCGGTATGTTTGCTAAAGTTGGAAGCATAAATTGCCTTTAATTTATTCTTTATTTTAATATGTCCCTGATTAGTCGGAAAATACATTCTCTTAAATTAACCTGTTTTGTAGATTTGTCCACTTTTCCGACATATAATCTTGATGATTTTGGTAACTGCTACACTAAGTGGTATTCAAAAAGTAACTTCTTTTTGAGTCAAGAAATTCAATCTTTCTGTTCTCTCTTGTTCTTCATACCCTCTCGAAAATCTTGTCCTGCATTAATTCGAAAAGACAATCCCTTTAGTATGACTTGAGTAAGCACATAACATATAATGTACATTTTCCTTCGTTAATTTTCTATTCCTCGATTAATAAAATGTAAGAATACTATCTGTGTCCTAAGGTAAGGATCACAAAATCTGTGTGGGACCAATTAATACTTATTTCTTATCTCGAACTGAGAATGACTACAGACAGGTAACACTCAACAGGTAAGGCTGCGCGTTTGTGTGTGTGGCAAGGTACATGTAACATAACACAGAGTACAAGAAAACAAAATAAAAACATGAAGAAAATAAAAATTTTAAACAATTTGATTGAACTCAAGTTAGAAACGAGATCTGAGCAACTTAAACTTTACATTATCACAGTGGAACACAGTCATGTCAACATATCAATAAACCTTCTGATATGAGGTTACAAAAGCGGATTTTTTTTAAAACGACAATGGGATACAAGTCGAACACAGTCGAACTAAGTCAAGTAGAGGGGCGCTGCTGTGATGTTCATACCTCCTCTTGATCGTACCTGACAGACTTGGAAGAACAGCCTGTAAAGAAATAAAATACTCACATGTACTTAAAAGTTTACGCTATTTTTAATCTCCAAAGCTATTCTTAATCATTTATTCTGATTATTCTCATCCTCACATCGCTTTCTAAACTGAGTACTCAAGCACTGACTCACTGAGTACTCACGCGATGACAAGTGTTTTCCTTGTGTTTTTACAATTTCCCCACCCCTCCTCTTGTCTTTGCCTTAGTTGCTGGCTCGATTACTTTATCATTCCACTAATGCAATATCGTCCTTAAGGAATTGAAAACAGAAGAAATAGCTGGGAAGCAAGTCAAGACGAAGGAAAATATTTTGCTCGGCCTGTCACAAGCCCTGACCGACTATCAACTTACCTTGGGTTTCTCGAGTTCGTTTTTCTCGCACCAGAGCTTGAAGGCTTTACCGACGAAACTTGCATCTTCCTTGTGATCGACGATCAGTCTTTCCTCCTCGTCCCAGTAGTGTTTCAGGTACACGCGCACTACCTGCTCCTGAAACTGTTCTTTTGGAAACAAGTGGGACACCTGCTCAAAAGACATCAAAAATTTATTGTCAGTCCTGTTCTATCGCAAAGTTTCTACAATTATTCTTTTTCTATCTCTGTCTCCATCCCTTCCTTCCCTCATAAAAAAGATAAACACCGCAATTACTAATTATTTATTAAGAAAAATAGTACTTAGACAATTCATTTCTCGTTGTTACAACATATATTGCTGTATATAAACTAGGGTGTGTAAAAGAGAGATATAGAGCTTTGTATGTCTTTGTATTTATATAATGTTGTTATTTTATATAATTATATATGTATATAGTGTGTGTTTTAGAAGCTTCAATTTTATTTCGTTATTATTTTAGTACTTTGTAATCCTAACCCTTTGGTAGTTATTTTATTCCACTTATATGATTTTCTTGTGTTTTCCGCTCTGTTTCATGCTGTGTGTTGTTTTATTTTACATGAGAGTTTCTACATCTTTCCTGATTATTATATTCAGGCCGATGTTTGCTAATATGTTGATTTACTCCCCTTCCCCAAGTGCCGGTGTGTCCAACGCACCTCCTCTGGATTAACATGCTGTGCCAAGTTGACATTATGTTTGGTGTAGAAACATAAGTTAGCCAGAGGGTTGAGATTTTTCTTTCCAAAGTCAAGGGTCACTACCTGAAAAATATGATACGTCAGTTTATAAATTTCAAAGCTAATAGTAACAATTGTGAGCATTAGTCATAGATTATTTTGGTTTATGTTACATAAGAAAAAGTATTATCCTTTCTCCAGACAAAATTAAATTCAAAAAAATATGAAGAAAGATTCTCTATGGCACTTTAAAGTAATATAGTTTACATTGTTGTGCTTACAGAGATCGTCTACATCGTTTTTTCGAGAGATCCTCTGAATACTCATTCTCGAATATATTAAATTTCTTTTTCTTCCCATTTTACTTCCTCTCAACACTTCTCACCTGGACTAAAATGCGTTCTTCTGGAATGTGTGGAAATTTCAGATCTTCTATTAGTTTCATAAGGCTTTTTTTCACCTTTTCTTCTTTATCAAGGGCAATGAGGTTGTCTTCATTCAGAATCTGTTACAAATACCACATTTCAAATCCGTTGTTTTCTAGAATAGTGTGAGCAGATATATAATGTCGAGCACAACGTTAAGGAGGTTAAACATTCACACAGCACCATCATCACAGTTGTCACACAAAGCACTCACACCACTTGCATGAGTACTACTCACTTCACACTTGCACTTGGCGATGGGGCGGCTCTCGCCCACGCACCAGAAGAGTCTTCGCTCGTCCAGGGCCTGCAGAAGGTCCCGGGCTTTCTTCAGGTTGTCGCCCGTGCTGATGCGAATTTGGTGGAAAATGTAGTCCGTCAGATTGGTGTAGGCTGTCATGTCATCAATACACCGGGAGACTGTCTTTAATTGTCCCCTGGAAAGGCAGAGGCGAAAATGTTGTTTATGATAAGAGGTAGATTCTAAGACAGACCTTTTCAATGGCCGGCCCGCGGGCCGCATCCGGCCCGCCTCCTGTCTCTGACCGGCCGGCCCGCCCGCCAGTATATATACTATATATACAGTATTGGGTAAAACTGAGTTAACTATATTAGTCCTGCATTCTAAAACCATCCCGATTTCTCATGAGGCCCTTTGGGGAAATTAATTGCCCACCCCTGTTCTAAGAGATGGGTTCGTGTGTAGCCCTATGCTCACTAGAGATATGTGACTTCTTCCCGTTTGTTACCTTACCATTATCCATTCCATTTCTTCTCTTTTTGCCCTATTGGTTGTTCACTTAAAGGCAAACTATACAGACCTCCCTCTTCCCGAAGCCAGATTTTTCTATACATCGCTTTCCCCAACCCTCTAAGAATTCGAGCCGTGCATTTCACAAGAGGGTCGATTGGAGAAAAATACTAATCTCACACAGGGATCTAATCACTCAACATCCGATCCCACCTCTTACTAAATAAATAATTGAACCTTTCTCCAGGAATCAAAGGCACCTTTTCGGCAAGCATCAAGATTTCCACAAACCTGAAACACAGCAAACGTTCCATACAGACTAATAGTAATTCTGACAAACTGGACAGAAAATTAATGAGTACTTCAAAATGACTAACGAGGGCTGTTCTGCTTATGATTGTCAAACGGATATCACTTTCTAAACAAAGGTCGTAATTGTGTGGTTAATATCCACATCAGGACAATACGGAAATCTGGATATCCCTTTATAATTTTGGAAACAATACACTTGTTCCAGAGTTCCCCATGTTGTCCCACAGCTTAGTCTCGCTTGGTGATAGCGGTCCGGTGGCGCAACGGTTAGCGCTGTTAGCGCCTGTCACCAATACAGTGAAGGTTGGCTGCCCTGAGTTCATTTCTCGTCTCGGGCACGCTGATCTTTCTCTGCACGTGACATCTGTTTACAGGGCTGGCTGCTTGCCGTAATATAGCCTTAGTTGCTGACACGGCGAAAAACACAATTCCCATATTCCCCCCCCCTCAGCTTGGTGACCATGGCCCCTGCAGGTCTATCTCTACGAAGGAGGTTTTTGCACCTGTGGTCCATGTTTACCGTGGAAGGCTTAGCAACAAAAACAAACCTACCCACCTGCAAAAGTGCTAAGCAGGCTGACCTCTACACTACCTCGCACATGAACAAAATCGCAGCATCGCAGTTATATATGATAATATCATTGATACGTCTACTATCAGAGTAATCCATTAAATATCCAGAAGATATAACATTGTAAAGAAAGGTGTCTCTACTGTAATTTAGGACTCAATCCTAATCCAGGACAGTGCTGATGTACGAAATACCCCACTACCCTCCAAACTGTCATGAGTCAAAATATCAACAACAAAAAAAACAACAGGAAACTGTCAACAATTACAGATTGAGCAAGTCTTGATTACTAATCGCCAAGTATTAATGACTAACTGTGTTATCAGCCTGCGGTCCCTGTGCTAATCCTCATGTGACCGATACCGACTTCCTGATTGCCTGCTTTGAGAGATAAAATTATGCTTCGTTGATTTGTTTGTTATCGGGTTTCATTAGCAAGGAAAACACAGTTGATGACAGGACTAGGTGACATTATAGTCTTCTCCAGAAATAAAACGACAGTCTTTTATTTTATGACATCTAGTCAATGAGTATTAAGAAAAAATATAACATAGCGGCAGGTACACATGACAAGTCAGCAACCTTGAACACAAAAGCACATCAACATACACACCAACACCAATACTTACATTACATTATAAATGCGACATACAGAAGCCCCTATACTTACATACTCTCCACTGCATTACACACTCTGTGTCTGTAAGCTTTCTTGTACGCGATGGTGTTCGTGCTTGAACAGCTGGTAGACACTAAAATTCTTCCTGAAAATAAAAAATTCTTGCCAAGAGCCATGACAAGACTGTTACTGCACATAAAGACTTACAAATTTCCCATATCAGGGTAAGAATTAAAGCAAACATTTAATTTCCTTTCTTTCAGCTGAAATTGAAGCCAACATGTTACGATGTTTACTTTTTTTCCTTGCGCGAGAGAGATGACCAGCTGTGGGGGTATTTCCGAGGTCAACGTCAAGTACAACCAGGACGACAATTAATTATATTTATCTACCCAGGATTGCGTATTTGACATGATAAAACAATCTGAAAGTTCACTTACTGGGCCTTCGTCACGTACCGCAGATCGTATTGTTTCGGCAGCACTTGGATTGAGCGGATGGCGTATGAAGCAGATTAAGCGATCATGGTCGATAGTTAGCCTGGTGCCACAAGTGGGGTGACTAGGCTCCTAAAAGGTCGGTCTTTACCAGTAATTCCATCTTGCATGGCTTGCACTATCTTGTGTTGGTTTCATATTCAGGCAAAATACATGTTCATCATAATTATATTAACCCACATAACGAGCTATATATGGTATGGGCGGTGCGCTGTGGGTTTGGATGTTGGAGACTGAGGTTTGTAGGGTTGGTCAGTCGGGTCGTTGTGGTGGTGGTGTTTTTTTTTTAGAAGGAGTGAAGAGCTTTGGGGTACAAGCAACTGTTAGAGCTTTACCTACCTCATAACAGAAGCTTTTTCTTGTTGTCTCGATCATCATCAGCTTTTTCTGCAAGTAAATACGGATAAGGAAACAATGAAGAGAAAGAGAGCAGAATAAATACTGATTTTAGCATGGCTATATTGGCAGTGAAAAGAAAATAGCTTTTCGTCGAGACTTGTGAAGTGTCATGACAGAGTACATAAAGCCGTATATAAATAACGAAAAGGATGTTAATATTGTTCCTACTTTTACGTGCAAGCAAATAGAGAAAAAGCAATATTTCTTTAGATATCACATGTATGTTTAATATACATATTGTTCTGTGGTGTGTTGTGACCATTTGTGCACCGGCGGCTCGTGTAGCAGGATTATGGAAATGGTTCTGGATGTTGGAGAATGCCACACATTTTACAAGACTATACACTAGATAATGATAACTTGCTCATCATTGCGAGGGGGGACAAAATCAAGGTTTTGATGAAGTTTTTAGGTCTTGTCTTCCAGTTTATATTCTGTCCATTCAGTCTTCAGAGAAGGATTTTTGCTCATATTGATCGACATGGCCAGGGGCTTTTTCATAACTGCAGAAAGAGGATATCAAAAGAGAAAACATGCTTAAAGTATATAATGTACGAAATCATGAGGGTTAGTGAGTGCAATTTTTTTTTTTTTTTTTTTTTTTTGCAATTTGAATCTCTTGAATATCTTTGATTATTTAGTGAGATATATTTTTATATATTGATAGTACTTCGTAGCTTAATTTCGAAGGAGAACAAATGCAGTCAGTTATTCCTATTTCGAATAATTTGTTTGGTGCACTAGAACTGTTTTACATGGCGATGTATATCTGTTCACAAATTTGCTTATGACGAGGCTGGAGAGAACCAGTGTACCTCATCTGCCGTCTGGTCATATCGCGCATCGGAGGTTATGAAAATGCTTGATGGAACACGTGGGAGTAGGGGCCGATGAGCATGTCGTGAACAAAGGCCGCAATCTCCACACACGCACAATCCTTATCGTGTCGATGTTTTCAGCTCCGGTTTGTCTTTCCTTCAGAGTCCGTATGAAGTTTGCTCCGCGCGGGTGGCAGAACCCGTGTTTAGCATCAGATCTCTTCTGGATTGGTCGATGTCTGTTACATTTCTTATTGTCGTGGAAGTTTTGTTATCATTAAACAGTTTGCTAACATAGGCAAGACCAGACGTGTTGTATGTTAAGCTATGGGGGAGGCGGTAGTGGGTGAATGAGAGATGTGTAACATGGCTTCAAGTAAGGAATGTTTTAAATAAAACAGATAATTTAACGATGTTCGAAGTTATGTAGGTAATAGAGCTCTTATCATCTCTCATTTTACAACTAAACCAAACAAAAAAGAGTGTATGGAGTGGTCAAATGTGAGAGTGTGTGGGGGAGCGATATGCGAACATGCGGCTAGTAGTGATGCCTGCGTGCGATATGATTGGCACACAAGTGATCGTCACGTCTTGTCCACATCAACTCAATATGATGCTCGGAAGGGTGGGTGTGAGGCCGCACAGATGTGATCTAAAGTTAGCCTCCACCTAGCTGCATTTGATTTGCAGTCGCTGAAACTGAGGTGGTTTTGTGTCGACAATTGGACCACGCAAGACGAGGTGGGAAGAAGTTTGATTCGTGGCCCGTGTACAGGGTATAGTTAATACCTGAGAAAGACCAAAAGTAACCCAATAAGAATAAATGGTACCATATGTCTCGAGAGATAATGTTTTTGTTTCTGTTTTTCGTTTTAAAGCTATTGCTCTGAAATCTTAAATTGGTCCACATGGTAATTTTAAACCTTCACTTCTTCCGAACGAAGGCAACGGTTTCTGATCAGCTTTGTGGTTGTGGGTTCGGAGCAGCACTTGGGTCTGAACAGACGACCAAAATATCCCTTTAGTAGTATAAATATATGGCTAATTCAGATACGGTAAACCATAAACCTATGGCCTCTTGGCTACAAGTATCTTTCCGTGGAAATTACATATGACAAATTCATTTCTGAATCAACATGATAAGGAAATATTTTCTGAATCTGTTCCTTGACTATCGCAAGAAGATATCAGCTGACTAGCGTCTACATCTCTGCTAAGAAATGTCTTTTTCGAATGTCCATAGAATCACAACATCGGAACAGATGTTTAGCTCGAGTTCGTTGCTTCTTGCAACAACTCACCACGGTAGGTCTAATTTAAACAAAAAACGCTGTCTGCCTATTGTGAATTTTGCAACTAATCGTACTTTTCTTGTATGATTATGTTAACATACCTGTTAAGAGTTTAGTGATATATGCGTGAAATCTATTTATGTCATCCATAAATTTTAAATAAATACACGTTTATTCTCCTACGGAGACAACGATAAAGTTCCACCACAAGGAGTAATACTATTTAATTTATTTTTTGCATATTTTTTACACCCGATATTTTTGGAAAACAACACAACATGCAAATTTTCTGAGAATTCTAACCAAAAAATAAAGAACGTTTGATAAAACTATCGATAATGATGTATTGTATCTGGTTCCACGCTGGTAGTGCTTGAGTTTAAAGTATTTGTAACATAACACACTCGCTGATTGCTATTTCCAAAGGACTTTGTTTGCTAGAATCCTGGGCGTTTGGGCATTCATTTTGAAACTATTGAATTTTCCGGCTTTCCCCGTAGAGCTCTGATGACTGTAATTCGCCTGTTCTAAGAAGGAAGGGATTATCAGGCGAGCGCATGCCGCACGCCGGTAGATCGTATCGTACTACACTCCCAAAGTAGAAATGCAACAAGACTGTGGGTGTACAGGACACAACTGAGGGTCGTCAGGCTGTCCACGCCATCGTGAAAGATGAAGACTTGGGACCGACGGTGACTGTTAGGAAGGAACTGACACGCGGATAAAGCCGCAGCTGTTTAGCCACTTTCATCATGTTATTACATTTTATGCGAGTTTCTAGCTCTGAGAATGATTTTTGTCACGTTTAGTATAATAGCTAGTGGGCCTAGGGCTTGGCTAAGTTAGTTGTAGGTTATCGGTCAGAGATGAGGCAAATCGCTTTTCGTCCGACCGATTAACTGTCCTCACTATTTCACTTATCTGGAACTAAGATAAGTCGTGGCGGAAAGTGATATTGTCTTCTTTGTTGAGACATGGTCAAGACTTGCGTTTATGGATGCAAAGGCATGTCCTGTCCAGTCGAGAGATTCCTCGTCATTCCGAAGAGTTTATTGAATGTGACTAAAAGATAGTAAATAACGCAATCCCTAGCAAAACTGGGGTCGGTTGTCATGTGAGGTCTTAAGTATCGAACTTAAGCCATAGTTTATCGCTGGTTATACGTAAATAAAATCTCCTCTCTGCTTGATTCTGTTGAAAATCGTGGGATTTGAAATGATATGCCAGGATCTCAAAGTAGCAAGATTCGACATGCAGATTAGCAGTAAGCGGAAGTCGACTTGTACATACATATCCATGGACCGATTTAAGACTTTTTTCAAGACCTACATAGAACCCCCTTTGCGAGAACATTAGTGTAGCCATAACCATCATTCTTTTACCTTTTTCCTCCTAAATTTTTTTTTTCCTACGCTCTTCCCTCCACGATAAGTGCTTCTAGTTTTCAAATTCCTATCATCTTTGTCTGTCTCTCTGGAGCAGTCTCGATATATCGTTAAGATAGGAATTTTAAATTTTGTTTAGTGGAAATCCCTTTCCTTGTTAAGTCGAAGGTTCAGGTCTCAAAAAACTTAATTGTCGTAGACAGTGCTTAGGGAATAGAAAACACAACCATGGGTGACAAAGGAAAGACAACAGCACACCTCTACATTCGCTTCCAGTAATAATCCGACCTGAGCAAGATTTCCTGTGCCATTCGATAATGTGCCAGTCGAGGCATATAGACAGCGAAGTCGAAAGTAGGTGCAGGTGAATGCGACATACGGCTGCTGTGTTACGAATCTCGGTTTACAAGGCCCAGCTGCCATGTCGCCAGCTCTTTTATTTTAGCAAGGTGTGTCTAGATGATTCACTTACTGAAGGAACAGTTTTAGACTTGTATTACTTTTCTCTAATGATTAGACTAGGTGAACCATGCCACATGCCAGTGACAATAAACAGAAATGTTGATTTACCGCTCTTCTAGACGTCAGAGAGAGGAGGCGGGGGCTATGCTCGGTGGTTTCAGACTCATCACAACTCTCTATGTATGTGTGTGAGAGAGAGCTCCTCTTCCTATATTACATCACATAAGTTTTCACGCAGAGTTTCCTTGTGGTAGTTGGCTAATACAGTAATCGTCTGGGAAAGATAAACGACCCGATGCAAGTTGGCGACAGATTGTGGCTGGCTTAAGTCAAGCAGGTCGCATTGTCTTCCAGGGCGATCATATCGATATACTTATTACTAATTATTGTTCTAAATCTCTATTCTCACATTTCATTTTGAATGTATTTGAATATAATGATTTGAGCACGCGTAATGAAAACGATAAATGTTTGCAACACCAAAAGGAAAGTGCCCTCGCCTCTGCCCACGGGGATAGATTAATTTCTGCAGACGCGGAAAATTGGCTATGCCCACTATAGGTTATTCGTTATATCTCTTCTTATTAATACCATCAGTGAATTAGATACATGATCAAGAGTCTCACATGTGAGATTTACACGTACCAAGGAAGGAGCAACTAGGCCAGTTGGTTCTGCTTTCTAAGGCCTCGGGCGTGCTTGGACTGGCGGCTGACCATCTGTTGGAGGCTGAGACACAGGACTGGATGGCTACTAACTTACCTACGAAGCGGAGAGCCTGGGCCCTTGCTGCTATTTTTAGAACCTAAGTTTCTGGAAGATCCTCTTTTTTCTTGTGTCAAGCATCTAAAGATTCTGAGGAAAAAGTACACGGTGGTCCTGATATGCTTTGAGCAACAAAATTATAAAGTGGTGTAATTGGTATCTCATGTGATGATCACTGGTGTTTATGGATTCTTCAGCTAATGTCTTCCCTGTTTCTCATGTCATCTCTCTCTCACAAGACCCAGTCACAGAACTATCATTGGGGGGTGAGGTGGGGGCACACAACCCAAACCAATTTTGTCGCGCAGACACACTGTTCGATCGAAGTGTCGTGAACTGCTAAATAACTAACAAAGCAGAGGTGTGGTCTGTCTTCGGCAGAACACTTACATGGGTGGGGTGATAGCTCTGGATGTCGTGTGGGCGTTGTAATCTAATCAGCAACCCTCGAGAGGTTTTTTTTTTCAATTGCTCTATAAATAAGCTAAGACCTTCATCAGTGAACATGGTGATGTTTGACATTCACACTAAAAAAATGAATTTGGCTTTGTAGATTGAAATCTCGGGTACGTTTCCCTATGAAGTGTAATTTTCTTTGACCATTGCTCTTGAAGGGTCAGGAAGAGAATTTGTATTTGCGAACGATTGCCCCCTGGCATCATAGAACTGGGTAAGCAAAGCGGGCAACTATAAATGTTGGAAGAGCAAAAGAATCTTGGCCTCGGGTTATTATCAGGCTGGCAGACATCACGCCAGTCAGGAGGCTTCAGTCAGCTTCTGCCCTGTAGCGAAAGTAGACGATTAAGGTTAATTCCCAAGTGAGACCTTATGTTTGGATAGTGACTGGGTGGCCGAGAAATTCAGGACGCCTGCGAATATGCGAGTAATTCTGCACAATCGGTTTTGCTGATGGATATATGGAATATCGTTCTTTACTACAATCACAAACACACGGCGCGCAGTCCTGTCCAATCATCACACCAGTTTCTTTAACAGAGACCGGGTGCACGGGTGTATACTAATTGTGCTTAGTATAGTCACTTCAAGTGTTTGTATATAACAAATAATGCTGAGCTGACACACAAGGGCACTGTGCTGCCAAGAATATTTTAAGCCAAGGGCTATGACTGTACACTCAGGTAAAACAAACAATCGACGTGCTACGACCCGAATTTTTGTGAGAAAACTGGAAATTCTGCACGGTTTTATTTTTTCAGGATGACGATTGTTAGCGGGAGAGGAGAGCTGTACAGGGCTGACTTCCTCCTCCCCCCTCCTTGTGCTCCCTTTTCACGGCCCCGCGCCACCTGTGCGTTCCATGATGTGGGCGAGCATACGTAGCCGGTGAGACTCCTTGGAGTTGAATTTTGTTCCTACACCTTCGTGTGGCTCCAGTGTCTGCGCAACGTGTCACTAAACTGCTTCTAATTGTCATTATAATTGTCCACTAATGTTTTTCTTTTAATCAAAGTCTAGGGAACTTGTATTACTACATAATGGTGACAGCCACACTAAGCTTTAGTTTAAGCACTAATAATAGATAGACAATAGGTTTATAACTGGATACATACCACCCTCTGTATAAACAAAATAAAAACACGTAGCAACAGCATTTCCATGTATGGTAATAAGCTAAAGACACGTAGAAAGACGTATCAAAATCCTCCTGAATACCCAGTTAAAGTAGAATTAATATACATAAACTAAATATACTAGTAATATAGCAGAGGGGGATGTACACAATACAGGTACACCACCCACGACTGACTTGGAGGGTCCGAAGGCACCTGAAGAAGTGAGAACAGCAGGAAGAGGGCGCAACACCAATAGTGCACAATACAGGCTTGGGCAGACTCTGTAAGACACACAGAAAAAAAGGCACACTCAATGCAGAGTAGACACTCATCGACTGCGCGCACAAACTCAGCCCTCCCTACCCCCTTCCCAGATTAACGCTACCCCCTCCCCCACCACACACGACAGTGCGAATAACTGCGAGGTGGAAGCACTTTCCTTTCAAAATCTAATCAACAGATGGATACAGTGTCAGGGTTTTGCACCTTCAATTTTTGTATGGACAACAGGTTTATTTTTAGTCGTAAAACTGTCCTTATATAAGGTTCGATTTGTTGCATTTTGTTTACTTT